>NC_048426.1:3242744-3286319 GCF_013103735.1 Etheostoma cragini | reverse complement strand
GCTGGTTCCCTTTCACGTGTGGCATCTTCTCAAGCTCTTCCAGGATTTCTACTATGATAGTTGATTTGTTGCCATACCTGTTCTCCAGGACTCTGAACATGTCATTAGCAGTGGTGTAGGTGGAAAGTCTGAGGTCTCTTGAGATTTTGTCATCCACACTTTCCAAGAGTTGAATTTTCTTAACTTCGGTTGATCCGGATGGCTCTCCCTGCCTCTGCAGGCTTTCCCAGTCTTTCCTCCATCTGTGATATTCTCTCTTGGTTCCATTGAAGATAGGTAGAGAGGTTGGCTTGATTCTCAATATCGGTATGGCTGTTGCCGATTGGGGTAATGGTTTCACTCCTGTGCCTTGCACATTGATAGTCCGTGCAGTGACAAATTTAGCTTTACTTAACTCAAGCCTGTTGTGAGATGCTCTTACATCCTTGACTCTTCCGTCTAGTTCATCCTTTAATTCAGCAGGGATCCATCTCTCCCATGTTACCATTGCTGAGATGGCCTCTTTTCTTCTGTTCTCCAAGAGAGCGAGGTGCACTTCATAGCCCTCTAAATTGGCACTTTCCACAGGTACATCAGCCGCTTTCTCACTGGCTTTTTCTGCTTCCAGAATAGCCCCAAGAAGTTCACTTCTTCCATACCTCAACCACAGGTTTGTTTCAACAATATCTCTTATTTCCACCATCTTCGCTTCACCTTCTGTTACAGCTCTGTTTACGTCGGCCTTTAGCTGTTCATCAATACCTGCTTCCTTCTCCTCAGTCTTAATGTCTGCTTCCAGTCCAAGCCTGTAGTCATCATTTGCATCAAGCATCTTTCTGAAAAAGTCTGAAAGCTTAGTGAATTCCTCCTTTAACTTCACTTGAAGCATGCTACTTGCTTCTCTTGAAATGAAGTTGGCTTGTCTGGTGAAGCTGCTTTTTGCCCTAGTCCTCTCCTTTTTTAGTTGCTGGACCGACTTCCCCAGGACATCTTCCGCCATCTTGACTTCCTTTACGTCAACGACTTATTTCTGGATCTGAAGCCGTTTATCCTCAGGGCCAGGCCGCTCCGCTTGGTTTACAACTGTCAAGTCCCCCCTTTGTTCAGCTCTCAAAGGACACGAGTACAACTCAAACTTCCAACTTAAATCCTTTTATTCTTATCTAGCTCTGTCAGGTGATTGGTCTGCCAGAAGGTTAGTTGTTGATTAGTTGTAGGTCAGGTTGTAAACCTTTTAAGACAGAACCAAAAATTAACATTTTAATCAAGCTTTTACATTTAAATGCCAGAACCATTCAAACATTACACATTGAAAAAAGAAGACAATTTCATAAATCTCACAAAGTAATAAAGCTCTAGTATTAAACAGAACATAACATTTTACATTCTTTTTTATCTTACTTTAATTTCTTTCAAACTCAAAATGAACTAATACTTTGCATAAACCCATTTAACACAAAATTCAACATTATGAAAGTAAGTAAACATTTTACCGACCATTGGCGTCTTTGGACTGAACTCTGTGGGTGAACTTGGAGTGTCTTCTCTCTGCAGTTTGTTTTACTGACTGACTGAGCACCTCCATGTCTTACCAGGTGCTCCAAATCAGTGATGATGACTGACCAGGTGCACAGCAGCTGATCAGGTGCACTGCTGCACTCTGGAAAGTGAAGTTCTACTATGGGGCATCATTCCTGAGATTCAGCTTAACAGTGTGTGTGTGTGTGTGTGTGTGTAATATTAAGCCTCAGACTGTCCAAGTTGTTAGAAAGTTCAGTTTGTTCGGCCTTGCATGAGGAGATAAGACAATGCACAGGAGTAGATAGCAGTCCAGCTGCAGTCTGTTTACCCGCTTGGGTGAAGAAGGGGGGGGCAAGATCACAATTTTAATCCAATTTAGGTTGATTCGGCTAAATTTGACCAAATCAATGTCCGTCAATCAATTCCACTCGTCATCAGCGTCACACGTGCATCCAATTCATGAAGTGCCCTCTGCGCTTCCCCAGACAGGTCTGAGAGGTTACGAGACAGTTTACTGGTCTGGTCAGCCCTCAAATGTAAAACCTTCATCCTCTCAATCACTCCATGTAAGCACTCTTTAAGTTCCCCAGACAGCTTGTGGGTAAATTTGCTGGCTTAAGTTAGGGTTTATACCCTAACTTAACAGCTCAGTACTACAGTACTTGTTCTTTTCTCTGATTCCCTGCACAGTAGTGCCAAGATTGAATTCAAAGTGGCCTTACGGTGAATAACAGATAATGTTATGTTATGTTAAATAACATAACATAACGCCTGTTAAATGTTCCGCAATATGGAGTTTTATGTGATGGAATGTGTTATCACATTCTACTATTAAACATGCCGAAAGTAATGTAAGTATAGTTTAGTTTGCTCTAAAGTTGTTAGCTTTAAATCTCTGTTTTTGATTAACAGTCAGAATGTTAGCTATAGCACTAATGTTAATTTAGACTTAGAGTACATCTAGTCAGAATGATTACGGTGGCCAGCATAGACATAAAAATATATTTATTTTTCAGACTACGTTGGTGGTATTATAGCCATAAGCCTGGTTGCACATGCTGCTCACCACAGCTGCATTTGCCATGGGATGATGGCATGAACCAGAGGTAGCCAACCAGTTAAGCATAAAGAGCCACAAAAAAAACTCACCATAGCAAAAAGTCACACAACACATGCACTTCCACACCACAACAACAACAACAGTGACTTCCAGATCTAATGAATGCGATGGCCTCGTGGTAAACCTAGCAATGTTGGCAGATGCATTCAAAGGAGGTTTTTTTTTTACTTATCTGAAATATGTTTCAAAAAGTAAAAAGACCAAAATCAACCAATAAACACAGCCCCTAGCCACACAGAGCCTCACAGGAGCAGGCTAAACTGATCCCCTGGTGGCACAGGCCACTCAATACACCTACCAGCCACGGCAACTGATGTCATAAGCCACTTTGGTACATTATTACATTCATGGGGTAAGCGAATAAGGAAGCACAGCCAACAATAGCCATGTTAACTCTAATACTTTGGGTGCATATGCAAGAATGTATAACATTAAGTAAAGCCCATGTTGCAGGTTAACCACTGTTTATTATTGGGTACAAAAAGCACTCAAAATATTTTTAAAATGTCTCCAAATAGTGTTAAATGTTAAATGTCATTTTTGGTATTTGCTGGTTTTTACTCAATTCGGTCATGACGTCACATTGGGGAGAGTAGCCTCAGCCTAGTACTAGAACTGTGGCGACGGACTGGGAGGATGAAGAGGTGGAAAGGCCTGAAGGCATAATTATGAACCTGCCAGATGTGAGAGGGCAAATGAGGAATTGCCGAGAGTTGGGGAAGTCTCCTGGTGAGTTGCTATCATTTAGCAACGCAGCAGTACCAACCAGCAGTGCATACAATGACTTTTCTTTTTACTGTCAGTGAATAGCACCTAATGAACATTAACGTTTTCTATCTAGTGACAGTGATCATGTCGTCAGTTCAGATAAGTACTGGTACACTCATCAGGTGAAAATGTGTCGCTGTGTTTGGCAAATTCTAGAGTATTTGGTGCCGAAATTGTGGGTAAGAGCTTGTGCTGTAGGGAAGTGATTGGGTTTGGCCGCCGGTCAAGGAGCTCACCTCGCAATCAGCATATGTGATGTGCCTCACCCAGCAGCCAGGATTTGAGGCATGCTGCCTGAATCTGTTTGTGCTGAAGACACTATACACACATTTCAGACCGGATCATGTTCCCCTTCAAGCCAGCACGCACAAGTATTTTAAGTGTTCACATTCACTTTACCATACTTTTAGACTGAGTCATATGAAAGGCTTATCCCTAGACAATACCAGTTCACTGCATACAGACAGGCTATAAAAACGTCTTGTGACAATATCAAGACAATCATTTTAGGCCATTCCTCTTGATATCATCTAATCTAAAGAAGACACAAAAAAATATGGGGATAACTCATAATAGCATTGATAGAACTGATACAAACACTAATCCACTACTATTACCCTTGCTACAGCAGGTATTAGTACTGAGCATTTGAGTAACTCAATGATAAGAATCAGAATCAGCTTTATTTGCCAGGTATGAGGACACATACGAGGAATTTTACTTTGGAACATTGTTGCTCAAAATGCGCTTACACATACAAAACAACCAAACAACCAAACAATGTATACACACTAATATATACATAGTCTAAACAGAAACAATATAGAGGCATGAGTGTAATCAATAGGATGCCATAAAAATTATTTAAATGCGGAGCACAGTGCAAAGGATACTGGGATAAATAGTATTATGTTATATTATATTATGAACAGTATGACCATTATGAACAGCTCTGGAATTGGGAATGAGAATGATGAATGAATCACAAATACTAAGTGAGATATGAGAATGGGAATGATGAGTAAATAGTAAATAATAATGTACCACAGTGGCTCACCATCAGCCACTTTTTGAGCTCGGTGTCACTCCAGATGCAGTCTAAAATTGGAACCATATTTATCATGCATTCTCTTCTATTTCAACAGTGACAGTTTGTTCCGATACCAGTTCAACAAGGATAAGATGGCCATCTCACTTCCTCTTCCACATGGCGGCAAAAAGTCAGAAGAAATAAACATACCAACCAGTTTGTCTATTCCCCTTATAGATTTACCAGCAATAGGTCTATATATCCCTGCCAAAAACTATCCACTACCATCATTCAGTATACCGCCTTCTTTGGATTTCACTGTCCCCCTTCTCGGTTTGGCTGAAGCATCCACCAAGATCAACAGCAACGTTTACAGCTGGGAAGGCTCCATCACTGTGGGCAACTACACTGTTGATGTCCCAAGCTACATTGCACAGTACAAAGCTATGGCCCAATCCCCTTTTCATCTACTGTCATACAAGCTTGAAGGTAAAAAAAAAATTTAAATTCCAATTAATAGTTAAAGGTCCTGTACGTTGTGTATATGAACTGCATTTAGCAATTTTCTAGTCTTAATGACCACTTAATATGCTCTACACACTACAGGTGTGCGCGCACACACACACACACACACACACATTCACACACTGGTGATCAGATTAACGCACATTCACGCACAGATGGTGCAGCATTTGGAACAATTTGTGGTTCATTTGGAAAGTCCATACATGTTGAAGTTCCTTAGCCAAGACACTGTACCGCAAATTGCTCCTCATGCTGCGTGAATGTTTGGAATGTGATTATGCAGGTGGCACCTTTGTGGCAGCCTCGGCCATCAGTTTTTGAATGTGTGTGTGAAGGGTGAAAGGTTCCTGTACTATGTAGTCTTTGAGTAGTCTTTAAGTCTAGAAAAGTAAAACTGTAAAACTGAATTGAAACTGAGTTACTGGCTTTAAAGCCGAGTTAGATCGTGAGTGACTTTCTGCAAAACTTGGAGAACAAAGTGAATCAAGTAAAAGCAAAACTTGATCATTTAATCTATTAGTCTGCTGTAACAATAGATGACTTAGAGGTTGCAATGAACAACATGTATGTGGAACAGCTATCATATAAATCCCCTCTTCAGACATAGCAAATATGATGGAATCTACGAATGATGTTCATGTCAACTGGATTGATGAATATGAAATCCCCAACATAATAAATACAGTGTATTTTTACATTAGGGAACTAATTTTAAAATTATAAATGTAAAGAATTAATGCATTGCCCATTGGTCCAGCCGCACATGCATGTTAGTGCATTTGAGTACTGTTGGAGCTAAATCCTGCTCCAGTCTCAGGGTTCAAGCAGTTAGTAGTCAGAGTCAAGCTAACACAGCTCTCCTCCAAATTTGTCTGGCTCTTTGGCTCTTGCACCCCTAGTCTTATTCACAAGGGGTGGGGTCTCCAGGTCACAGTGATGTGGTGTGTTTGTGTGTTTATTCGTTATCTTTCAGTTGGAATGTGACTGAAAGTTTATGACCCTCAGTTCAGGACTTGCAGAGCAAAAGATCAGTGGGCCGTAAAATAGGGACTGAAACCAGATTCAGGAAGCGTCCCTAACAATCAATTTTACTTCCAACACATTTAGGAGAGACTGGATTATAACGGAATGTACCAGAACATCTCATGTTATAGAACAGAGTATTGTAAAACAACTTAATGCATAATCAACATGTCTTCATTTATATTGAAATAATGCTTTTGCCTTTGGCTTATATGTATAATCTATATTGCAACTCACACACAGTGTTTAAACACATATAACATTTTAAATTCCAACAGTACCTCCCTTTGGCGTCGGTATTTGATGACCTAGCTACAGGGCTGCCAACTCTCACGCATTGGCCGTGAGACACACGCATTTGACTGGTCTCACACGCTCACACGCCGCACCCCTGATTTCTCACGCTGAAGTGTCAACCCGGTCGTTCAAATTTCTGAAAGATGAGTTTATCTATAGATCTACCTGTTGAGCCACTTATGATCGACTAGTTGTGCTTTCAGAGACTGTAAGGGGGTCCAAGAAAGCTCCCTGTCTGTGGAATTTTCGAATGGTCGCAAACTCAGAAAAACATTTTCACAATCCATCCCAGGTGCATTTCCCTGGCTTCAGGTATGAGCTCTGAGTATCACAGACCCGTCCGTCACTTCGTATCCACTCTCTCTGTAAAGATAGAGGTGAGCAGCGCGGCTGGTAGTGCAGCAACTTCATTTCATTTTAGTAGACTCGCTCTGGGGGGGGCAGTGACGCGTTGCATCTGTGTGTAGACCTCTAAGAATGAGCAGCGTGCAGCCACCTCTAAACTTTGTCAGAGACCAGAGACCCAAATGGGCCTCTGTGTCTAGCAGACAGTGTGAATGAGATACTACCATATCAGCGGAGCAATGACATGCACAGCAGACTATATAACAACTACAACTCTCCAAATCTCGGATAACAGAGATGGGAGGAGTTATATTTTGAATGTGCACAAAATTGGAAACATGAACAGAAATCTGTACTACATATACGATACTGCAACGTTGGGCCACTATTGTGCTTCTCTAACCTTGGTGCATCTCTATATGTAACTGTAAATAATTCATTCAATGTTTTATAAAATGAACAACTAGTCTTTATTTTCCCAAAAAAGTAAATACAGTAAGTGGGGCACAGAGGATGAGGGCCAAACATTACTGAGCCTTGGCACAAAGGTTAAAGGGTTAGAATTTATGTAAATCAGTGGTTCTTATTCTTTAGAATTTCAGTGGTCTTAGCTGATCCCTCAACTTTAATTTAACTTTGGGTTCCAGGTCCCTACACCAGGGACCCCTGGACCTGTTCACCACAGACCCAAATCTTCTCATTTGTTGCTGAAATATGCTACTGTCTCTTCATGTGGTTCATTATGTTTGCCACATTATCTGGGTCAGTTCTTATATCATAAGAAGTTTATAATGTAAATTCTAGATGCCCTAATACCTGTTGATACTACAACAATGCAAAGGCTCTTAACCCTACAGTTTTGCACATATCATGCAAGACTTGATTTCTCCAATTTTTTGCACAAAATTCTCCAGAAAGTGCCATTTAATGGTTTAT
Source organism: Etheostoma cragini (assembly GCF_013103735.1). Classification (NCBI taxonomy): domain Eukaryota; kingdom Metazoa; phylum Chordata; class Actinopteri; order Perciformes; family Percidae; genus Etheostoma; species Etheostoma cragini. The sequence goes on along the minus strand of NC_048426.1, from coordinate 3,278,775 downwards.
TTTTTTATAAGAATTTCCTGGGGGGGCATCCCCCCACATTTAACAAATCCCAATTTAAACCCTGAAGGATAATGATGCTGAAGAAATGCTTTGTACGGGGCAAAATATGGGTTGGCCCCACCAAATCTCACTCCAAGGTTTAGGGAAAAGTTGGCAGCTCTGTAGCTATGAGAACGGGTGGTTGAAACTGTTAGCCTCTCCCTTTAGAATGGGGCTCATTCGGAAGTTATCTGCTTAACGTCCCCACTGATGTGGCCATAGCTAGGAGAGTGTGAGCTTACCATTGAGCTAGTGTCCCTTCCTTTGTGATATATTTAATTTAATTTAATCTATTTATTGATCCCCAATGGGGAAATTACAATATACACTCTGTGTCCACACTTTGTTATTTTACACAAAGTCCCGAACTACACACACACACGCTCAGGATCTATACATGCACTAATGAAGAGATGTCAGAGTGAGTGGGCTGCCAGCCAAACCAGCGCCCTGAGCCGGTGGGGGCTATGGTGCCTTGCTCAACAGCACCTGGCAGTGCCAAGGAGGTGAAGTGGCAACTCTCCCGCAGTAACCTTCATCTAAGCCCGTGTTGTGCAGAGTCTGCTAGCTGCCGCCATTAGGGCTCATCCACCTCCACATTTGCTTGTTACATCAGAAAGCGAAAGCTGTGTACATCCGTTCCAGGCCATGTCAGTCAAACTCTAGTGTGAGAGATCTGTGGAGGCAATCCCCGCCCAGATTGAATTTTGGACAGTATTTAAAGCACCTTGAATAATGCTGTGGGCTTTTGTTATATTTGGTAAGATAAAGTGGCATGACAGATAAGATCTAAAAATGTAGTTAAAACAAAATAAAATGTTGTTTCTGTAAAACTGACCTTCCATTGGGAAAGATGAGATCTGGAGCACATATATTATATTATAGTAAGAGTTTTTGATAAATTGCAGCAAATAACATTTTTTGCATTAAGCATGTGTTTTTCAGATTTTTTTCTACATCTTTGCCTGTGCTGTAACAGATTCTGATAATTCCTTCACATCCTTTCTTTCTTTTTAAAGGAATCGGGATGATGTTGGGAAGAGCTGATGATAATCTCAAGTATCTTCTGAATAGTTCCTTCAGCCATAGTCTCATTGACACAAGCTTCAGTGTCTTAGAAACCTTAAAGGTAACCAACAAACTGAATGCAAGAGCCAGCTATAAGATAGAAGCCTCTAGTCCAGTAGGCTTGCAAGCCTCTCTTTACTACTCTGCTCAGTCAACTTCAGCTCTAGATTCTGATGAAGTCTCAGGAGATGGCACCGTGGATGGATCACTTAAAATAGGTTTATTCTACACCAATACCTCCTACACCCACAGCTACAACCTACATCCACTAAATGGAGAAGGAAGAGGAGAGTCCAATCTGCACATAAACTTGCCATTTATTGAAGTTCACAGCATGATACACGGAATCTATGCAAACTCTGAGTTGAACATTGTGTTCAAAACCAATGCCCAGAAGGATGTTCTTAGGCATGCAGCAGAGCTCAAGTATAAAGATGCACAACTAACTCTAAAGAGCAATGCCATTGTCACAGCTATGGGTAAATCATTCCATAACAAAGTTGAACTTAGTGGGTCCAGCCATGTGGCCATCTTCATAATTGAGTCACAGGCAGATGATAATACAAATAGGGCATACTCACTTTTAACAGGATCCCTGGATTCAAATGTGCTTGAGGTAAACTCTGAAGTTTCCCTCACCTTTGATACAGGTCGTGGATTGCACAAAGCTTCTTTTGTGATTGGGAGAAATGGTTTCACCACAAGTGGAACTAACAGCATTCAGTGCAGCTCTGTCACGGTGGAGAATATATTCCGTGGCGAGACAGACAACAATGGAGCATTCTTGTCCTCTGGGACCAAAGTGATGACTGAGGAGAGCAGGGGAGAGCTGAGCATTGAGGGTAAAATCACACCTGTGGTAGCCTCTTTGAATTGTGTTCTTAAGGGCCATGCATATGATGCAACAACAAGAAACAACATTGATATTTTACTTACCAAAAGGGCTCTGACCTTTACTAGCAATACAATGGGAACATTGAAGCAGATGACTACAGAAAATAGCCACACACTGACCCTCACTATGTGGACCCTAGTCCTGCACTCCAAGACAAACAACTTCATCTGTGAAGATATTCACTACAAGCAAGACACATATGTTGATATGAAACCATTTGTTATATCATTTGATATGACAAATGATCTTAAGTTTTATGATGTCAGTTTGAACAATGAAGGCCACATCAAACTTGAGCCATTTAAGATAGATCTGAGTGGAAGTATGACGGGATCGTATGGAGAACACAAAATGAATCATATCTATGAACTCAAGTATGATAATATGGCTGGTACAATAAAACACAGCATGTCTGGAAATGTAATGGATGCCCAGCTAAGTCACAACTGTGAACTTGAGTTTGCTGCACTTTCCGCCAAGACAAACTGTGAGGCACGAATTTATTCTGAACCTCTACGTTTTAACAGCACCATTCGCACTATGACACTGCCTTTTAGCCTCACTGTTGATGTTCTTATCAACAGTGATGGAGTAATGAATCTATACGGGAAGCACACCGGACAGGTGTACAGCAAGTTGTTAGTTAAAGCTGAGCCCCTAGCCCTTGCATTCTCACATGACAACCGAATATCAGTCACACATATGCTTTCAAGTGGGGAGTCTTCCACTAATTTGGACAACAACTTTGATGGCCTCCTGACACCAAGTGACCAATCTCTGACCTGGAAAGTAAAATCTGAACTAAACAACCATGCTTATAACCAGGACATCAGTACTTACAATAATCCTGAGAAGATTGGATTTGAATTTTCAGGAAGAATGTTAACAGACATTTTCAGCAAATTAAGCAAAGACAAAAGATCAGAAATACAAGAATTAGGTATGGCTGGTTTCCTCAAGTATGATAAAAACAGTGACTGTCATATCATTAACGTCCCATTCATTAAGAGTTTTCCTGTTGCTTTTGAGAAGCTCAAGACCACACTTGTACAAGCCTTAGAATTGCTTCAACAAACCATCAACAATTTAGATATTAATCAGAGAATTACTGATTTTAAAGCCGAGTTAGATCGGCTACCTATGCAAGTGAGTGACTTCCTGCGAGAAATTGACTTGGAGAACAAAGTGAATCAAGTAAAAGCAAAACTTGATAATTTAATCCATGAGTCTGCTGTAACAATGGATGACTTAGAGACTGCAATGAACAACTTGAGAAAGAACATGGAAAATACGGCACTGGACATCGCCACCAAATTTAGAGACCACCTCCTTACAATCAAAGACTATGTCAAGGCCAGACACCTTGCCGACAAGATAACATATGTACTTTCACAAATTGGAAATCAGCTTCGAGCCTTTGATGAGAAGTATGCAATCAAGACTTCATTTATTAAAGTACTTGATGCCTTCGAGGATATAATCAGACAGATTGATTTACAGAAGCTCACGGAAAGCAGTGCTGGGTGGCTGCGAGAACTTGATTCTAACTATGGAATCTTGGAGAAAATCAAAGACAAACTGTCCAAAATGAAGCACTCTTTTGAGAACTTTGAAGTTAATATAATTTTACAAACGTTAGAGGATTATCTTCTCTCAATTGATTTGGCCATGTATGTTGAACAGCTGTCATATAAAATCCCCTCTTTAGACATACCAAATATGATTGAATCTATGAATGATGTTATTGTCAACTGGATTGATGAATATGAAATCCCCAACAAAATAAATACAGTGTATTTTTATATTAGGGATCTAATTTTAAAATACAGTTTTGATGATAAAGTTAAAGAATTAATGGATCAGGTAGTAATTCTAATCAAGGAATTCAAAATTGATAAGACTGTGCAATCAATGGTAGATGCTCTGAAATCTATCAACTTTGAATTTATTTATGATCGAATTATGCAATTTCTGCACAGTGTGACAAGCCAGCTCAAAAAAATCGATTTTAGGAAAAGCATTGATAACCTTAATCGATGCATTTCTTTAATGCTTAAGTCAATCAAGGAGTTTGACCACAGTGCATTTGTTAATGAGATTAACAGGAAAATTGATAAACTAACAAACCATATCAATGAACAGATTAAAACACATGAGACTGTGCAAAAAATTGAGGCAGTTAGGGAATTTTTTAGAGAGATCCAAAGTTCCATCTTCACATATTTGCACACACTCAAAAACACAAAGGTAGCTGACGCTTTAAAGAAACTGAAAAAAGTGATTGACACTACATTTTACAATGACATCAAGTCAAAAGTGCAGGATATCCTGGAGGACATACGACAAAGAATCCTTGACATGAATATCAGGAATGAAATTAACATTTACCTCCAAAGGGCAAGCCAATCCTACAGTAATGGGGTGTCCTACATTTCTGCACAGTTTAACCAACTGATGGAGAAGATCAGAAAAGTAGCCAATGACAATGAGATCATTACCCAGATGAAGCAAACTGTAGATGGAGTTCTGGGTGCACTGAAGAGAGCTAAGACTGAAATTCCCACTTTTACTGTACCTCTGACTGACCTTGTCATTCCTGCATTTACTATCAACTTGAACAAACTGCAGGAAATCAGCATCCCAGCTCAAATTTCAGTCCCTGAGTTCACCATCCTCAACTCCTACACAATGTCTACCTTTACCATAGACTTTGATGAGATAAAAGCATATATAGTTGCAATCCTTGACAAAATCCAAACATTTGAGATCCAGACACCGGATCCTGAGAAAACCTTTGGTGACCTTAAAGTTCTTTACCTATCTGAACTACCAGATCTTACCTTTCCAGAAATAACTCTTTCCGAAATTAAATTTCCAGCCTTCAATATCTCCAAATTAAATCTTAATGGCTTTAAAATCACAATGCTGCCAATTCCAGAGATTAAATTGCCTGAGGTTCCCAGTGACATTTGTATCCCAGTTTTTGGCAAACTACATGGAGAATTTAGATTGAACTCCCCTCAGTACACTCTTGAAACTTCATGGAAGATTGAGAACTCAACGTCCACACCAAAAAACCCACAGCTAACAGCCACTATTACTTCATGTGCAAAGTCACCATTTGAACCTCTTGAATACAGCTTTGAAGCCACTGCTCAGTTGAAAGCTCCCAGAATGAAGTATTTGCTATTCAAAGAAAAAGTAAAAGCTACATTTATGGCCTTCTTGATTGATCATGAAGGATCCTTGACACTCACTGGCTCTTCTGCTGAGGCTTCTGCTAAGACCACTACCAAGGCCACAACCCAAATGTGCACAACAGACTTAGTCAACAATATGGCACTTACATTAAAGAATGGAATCTCTGTAGCCATAGACACAACTTACAACCACATTTTGCACATCCCGTCAATTGAAACTTCAAGTCAGGCATCTGTTAAACAGAATATAGCAGCCACAATGGAATCAGGCAGAATAACTGTGATCGGTGAAACTACTACTAATGGAAAGTGGTCCATTCAAAACTGTTCTGATGAATGTACATACAAAAGCAATGTAGAATTCAACAACAATTTTAGAACGGCCAAGTTAACTTTTGTAGGAGAAGCAGACTGTGAAAAAGCCATGAAATCTAAGCAAACACTAACTGCTGAATCAGTGGCCTTAAGCCATATCACTGTTGAAGCAAGATGTGAAACTGAACTTCCATCTGTCAAGAAGAGTGTTGTGGTTTTAAATGGAGAGGCTCATGTTGGGGAATTGAAACTTGCATTGACAGCCTCTCATGATGCTGAATTCACTGAAAGTCTGAATGGATTCATGGCCAACTCTCTGGAATTCATGACCCATCCATTTGAGATTGTGCTTGATGTTAAGAATAAAGTAAACTTAAAGATGTTCTTCCCCTTGAAACTTACTGGAAAGGTGGATCTGCAGAATGACTATGGTGTCATACTAAACTCTGAGAAGCACCGTGCTGGTTGGTTTACTTTGGCAAGATTCAACCAATACAAGTACAATCACAACTTCACAGCAGAAAACAACAAAATTGAAATCTTATTTCACTCATCAGCTAATGGAGAGGCTAATCTTGACTTTTTAACCGTTCCTCTATCTATGCCAGAGATAACTGTACCTTATCTCGCGATTAATACCCCTGAGGTCAAGGACTTTTCATTGTGGGAAAATGCTGGATTTGAAACCTTGCTGAGCACTCCTCAACAGTCATTCGATATGAATCTAAAGCTTCATTACTACAAGAACCCTGATAGACACAGCTTTGAATTAAATCTTGAACCGATTTACAATACAATTACTGACAATGCCCACATTATCCATGCTCAATTTGAACAATGTAGAGACAGAGTAGTTGCAATTCTAAAAGATTCGTACAACCAAGCAAAGTTACAGTATATCAAACACAAAATAGACACTTCTAGCTTGCCTTCTAGAATCTTCACTGTCCCTGGATACAAAATACCACTATTACATATTGAGGTTTCTGCTATTAGGGCTGAGATGCCGGCCTTTAGCTACTTTGTTCCTAAGGAAGTTAGTACACCAAGCTTCAAAGTTCCAGCACTTGGTTTCTCTGTTCCATCCTACACCCTTGTGCTACCATCTTTGGAGTTACCTGTGGTCCATGTTCCAGAAACTTTAAGTGAAATAAAGCTGCCTACTTTCACACTGCCAGCCATTCAGAACCACATTTTGATCCCAGCTATGGGTAACATAACTTGTGACTTCTTCTTCAAATCCCCTGTTATTAGCTTAAGTGTTAATGCTGGCCTTTACAACCAGTCTGACATTGTTGCACGGTTAGGAGCTTCCTCAACATCTGTATTTGACATATTGAATGGAAAAATTGATGGCACCACCAGTTTGACAAGGAAGAGAGGAATAAAACTGGCTACCACTGTGTCCCTGGCGCATAACAATGTGGAGGCAAACCATAAATATGCTGTAAGTCTCACCAAAGGGAGCATGGAAGCTTTTGTAGCCAACATTGCTAAAATCAATTTCCCCCTCCTCAATCTAGAATTGAATCAGGAACTCACCGGAAATACCAAGAACAAGTTAAATGTTGTTTCTAAGATAAAACTAAAATACATGTTTAACATTCCTCTGATTGAGTCTGTAGGCAAAGGAAACATTGATATGAACTGGTCACTGGAAGCACTTTCTTCTCATGTGTCACTGGAGACATCTACCCAGGGAAAGTCAGACATGAAGATGGTGGACAGGTATAACTTTGCTGGAGATCTAGAAAATGAGGCGGGTTTCTACCTTAATGCCAATAGCCTGCATTCAACTGTCAAGACTGTCCTAAACTCAAACATTGACAAACAGGAACATCAAAAACAAAGCTCAAACATTTTTCAGTTTAACATGAATAAAAACTTGGCTCTTGAAGTCTCCTTGCAGCGAATGTTTGGCTACACCAGCAATAACAATGTTGATTCCACAAATTTCAACGCAAATGGAAAGCACATTGTTAAGAGAGAACTAGATGTTCCTTTAACAACTTTCAAGACTACATTGAGCATTACTGCAAGTCAGCCAAGTAATTTGGGTCATGCTGAAATAATTCAGAGCATCGACCTTGTCATCAGCTCAAATAAGCAGTCTTTCACTTGGTCTTGTAAGGAACAGCTGGCATCTCTTATCCATTCTTTTCATTTACTTGTGTCCAATGATGAATCTGAAGTACGCATGGATTTCACCAAATCAGTGGGAGGCCACCTAGCTATCTTGAAGTTAGTTAAGCTTCCTGTATATCAGACAACCCTGTGGGATGTTTTCAAGTATGATCAGGTCACAAATTTGGATGACTTACAATTCCTTGACACCTCTTCCAGCATTGTGTACACAAAGACCATGGATGGCCAGGGGTATACAATTCCATTCAAACTATTTGAAAACAGCATCACTTTTGTCATCCCTGGGATTAGTATTGCTGTGCCTTCTTGGGTAAAAGAAATTCCACACTCTGTAAGGAACATAGACATGCGATTTGAAAACCTGGATGTCCCTGATTTTGTCACTCTTCCCCCTGCAATCTCAGTTCCAGCCTTTGATGTACCATTTACCAATTTGCATGTGGAAAGCTTTACACTTGATCTGAAGAACCTTACCATCCCTAAGGTTATCACCACTACAGACTTTGAAATCATGCTACCCGGCTTGCCAAAAATGTCAGTGCCAGAGCAAAAAATTGAAACCCCTGAAATTGCCTCACATCTGCCTTCAAGTGTGTTTTTTCCAGCTTTTGGAGCCCTCGTGGCCACTCTGAATGTTTCCTCCCCTACTTATAATGTATCAGCAACTGCCAATGTGGAGAGAAAGGACACACATCTTGTAACCTCGGTGAATTCAATTTGTACTTCTACCATGATCTTCTTGGAATATGACCTCTCTGGTAAGATAGGCACACAATCTACTTTTTTTGATAAGACAATTTAGTATGAATTACTAGATCTAAGACATTGCAATGCATATCATAATTTAATTTGCTTATGTCCCCCAGCCATTGCAACCCTTGGATTTGATAATGGATTAATCAAACTAAATGGGAAGTACAACTTTATTCACAGTGATATAAAAGTCGACTGGCAACATGTTTTGGCACAAAACCTAAGGTAGGTGTATAACAAGCTCTTCTCATGAACCATTTGTACTTCTAGTAATGCATTGAAATTCATATGTATCCCACATATTTACTGCTGTACCGCTCATGTCTGCGTAGTAAGGTGGTCGGGTGTATGGGTGGGTCAAAAAACACACAGCTTTAAAGGGGCGGTAGCGGAATTTGTGTACCTTCATCCAGGAAATGCCTGTTTGTGTCCCGGGAGTACCCTAAAGGGACCAGCCTTTTTACTATTACTATTTGTTTTGGTACCTAAACCTAACTTTTGTTGCCGCATGATGATCACCATTTGGGGGCTAATCTCAAATGCACCCGGCCCTTAAAGGGCCGTCCCGTGTCGATGCCTTGTACCCGGCTCAAAGTCAGCTTTTGTAAGCTAAATTTAACTGTATAGACCGCTAAACTTAACTGTCAGGTGACCGGTTGCTTCTAAGCGGCCAGTGGTCACCTTATGTCGTAGGATATCATACGAATCATTCATGAGAAGTCATGTATAGAGTGTCTTTCTTGTTTCTTACATTTTTTATTAAATCAAAAATCTAGAATTTTTTTGCTTAAATTAAAGAAATGCCCATGAAAGCAGAGTCAAAGACAAACAAAAGAAACAATGAAAAGTTAGTCATGATTAGTCTACTGTGTATCCACGACATTCCACTTCCGGGATAGTGGAATGTCGTGCTCCTCCTATCTCTGCAGGGTAAATTGAGAAAGCTAGCTAGACTATTTTTCCAATATGAGTTTTCTGTTGCACGACTAAAACAACTTTTAAAATGTACATGTTCCACTGTATTTTGCAGTTTACACAGCAGCTCTGTTCGGGGCTTAGCGCTGCCCAAGACAATTGGTTTAAAGAAATACTAATAAACCAGAGCAGGTTTGTCTCCCATCTCGGAATGCTTTGTGGAGCTCTGGAAAAGCGAGACTTTTCATGATAAACTTTTACAGAATAGCTTTTCCTAACAGCTGATAGATAACACTAGTGTGGTCATGAGATTTGTTTTTAATTTATATTTCTTTTCATTCGTGTGTGAGTTTGTGTGTATGTGTGTGCAAGTTTCAAAGTGTAGTGCATAACTTTTTTTACATTGATCGTCCGCTACATTCAGACATTGCCAAATGAGTTGATGACAAAGCTAATTAAGACTATCAGCTCCACAATACTCTGTATTACTCAGTATGGCTATGTTAAGAAAATTGTGTTGTCTGTCAACTTTTGCGCGAAGAAAATCGAGAAAATCGTCATGATTTTTAATCCTCCATGTCCTCCTTGGTTACAAGTAACTGCGTGGAAGAGACGTGTGGGTTGTGCGCAATCATGGATGGATTATATCGTGTGGAATCGCCGACAGTTTTGATGTCATTACTTTTAATTTCTTGAAGGGGCGACAACTACGCACTATAGCTCTAATTTAATAAATTATGGCCAAATGTGTTTCTCAATGACAGCATCAAATGGTGACTACATCAACATGCAATATCTTTGAAAAAACGACGAGTCTAAAATGTAGTTTAATTTTATTACCTCGTCTGTCACTCTGCCTGTATCTCTCTTTCTCCAACCCAGTCTCATGGCAGTTTATGAAATAGTCTTAATTTAATATATTGATATGTGTACATGAACACAATTTAGTATCTTTAGAGCTTGCAAAACATATATTTTCCGCTAATTGGGACTGTAGCAAAAAGCTGTACTGTTTTGTTATTGGTATTTTTACCACTACATTATTCAACATTTATTCATATTTATTATTTTAATTATTCTTGATTTTAGTTATGTCAATCTTACCAGTAAAATATTACAGCATGCTGTAAAACAGCACACTACGAGACTATGAGCGGGTTTAGGCATAATCCACAATGCAATGCAGTCCTTCATGTTAAGAATCAGAAAGCAACAAGGCAGCTCTGTAACTCTTATATTGCTGCAATGTACATATTTAATTAGTGATTTTGTCACCAACAACCGTAGGATTAGTTGCTTAGTTTTTTAGTAATCTCAGCTCAACGGTTATGCATCTCCAACCAGCTAGTATGATATCAGTAGGTGACATAGTAACTACAGCTCAGCAAGTCAGAAAGAAAAAAAATCCTATACAGTACAAAATACAAATACATAAAACAAATATATGTTTTATGTATTTGTATTTTGTACTGTATAGGATTCAGATTGTTCGGTCAACTGGCGCGCAATTTGCCCATCACTGGCAGACAGCACAAAACAAAAGTTGAAGGGGTCCAGCCACCAACCCTGGAATGGCAACAAGTATACTGGCTTTGTAAAAGGTTCTGTGGCATGTGTCTGGTGGGAGTTGTAGTTTTAATATACATTGTATATTATATAAGTATATAAGTATATATGTATATAAGTTGAAGTTGGCAGTGTAAAATCTTTGACTGTTCCTGGGGGTTTGGGGGACTGTGAACACATTGGTGTCATCAGATTTTAAAAGTTGAATCGTTAAAAAGGTGAACATTTCTTTTTCTCACATTTGACAGCGCCTCCAGTGTGTGACCATATCTATGTGACAGCTGAGGTCAACAGAGTCTATTACAGCCATGTGTATAGCACCTCCTGTTGCTAAATGACAAGCATGTATTGGGTTTAAGGTTCAGATATGAAGGTAAATTTGGTACAAAAGTGAGAGCGCGTAGATGCGATGTGAGCACTTGTAAAATATGACTTTAGAGCTTGTAAAAAGAATCTGTACTCGTAGATGCAATGGGAGCACTTGTAAAATATGACTTGAGAGCTTGTAAAAAGAATCTGTACTCGTAGATGCGATGTGAGCACTTGTAAAATATGACTTGAGAGCGCAGATGCAATGTGAGCACTTGTAAAATATGACTTGAGAGCTTGTAAAAAAAATCTGTAGTTGTAGATGCGATGTGAGCAGTTGTAGAATATGACTTGAGAGCTTGTAAAAAAAATCTGTACTCGTGTTTTTTTTTTTTTTTTTTTACTTCAGTCACTTCTCCAGTACAACTACAACTCAGTGATAACAACCTCTCAAATCTGTCGCTGCATTGTGCTCTCTCGCATCACACAGTGGCGAGTCTGCGCTCTCGAGTTTTGCAACACTTCTTGCGATACATTTGGTGCAAAACTAATTTGGACCTGTGGACTTAGTCTGTGGAGCTCTGAGCCAACAGGACGGCCGGGGACAGCAGGGTGTCTATCGCCTGATGAGGCTTATTTATATAGCATGAAAGCTAGCGTTAGCTAACTAGCAGCCAGCTCGCTAAATACTGTAAATACCTTTTAATTATTGCAACACTTTTTAACAGTCCAGCTGGAACACTGGTGGTGAGCTCCAGGGTCCTGCAGTCGCAGACGGGCCGCAGTCAGTTGGGCTCAGCCAGCTTGGAAACATTGCTAGAAAGCTCCGCTGCCGACCTCGACGTGATCTGATCTACAGCGGGACACAGCTTCCTGTAGTAGTCATGTTGGAAGACCCAGCCTCGAACCATCTTCAATCCTCTAACTGAGGGAAGGAGGTTGATTTCTTACCTTTCTTAGGATCATTGAGGCCCCACGAGGTGATATCTTGCATAGAGCCCCAGTCCGAGAGAGATTGACAGTTTAGCTTCTTCCATTTTCTAATGATTTCTGAACAGTGGACCTTTTCTCACCAACTGCTTGGCAATTTCCCCGTAGCCCTTTCCAGCCTTATGGAGGTGTACAATTTTGTCTCTAGTTTCTTTGGACAGCTCTTTGGTCTTGGCCATGTTAGCAGTTGGATTCTTACTGATTGTATGGGGTGGACAGGTGTCTTTGTGCAGCTAATGACTTCAAACAGGTGTATCTAATTTAGGATAATAAATGGAGTGGAGGTGGACATTTTGAAGGCAGACTAACAGGTCTTTGAGTGTCAGAATTCTAGCTGATAGACAGGTGTTCAAATACTTATTTGCAGCTGTATCATACAAATAAATAGTTAAAAAATCATACATTGTGATTTCTGGATTATTTTTTTAGATTATGTCTCTCACAGTGGACATGCACCTATGATGACAATTTCAGACCCCTCCATGATTTCTAAATAGGAGAACTTGCAAAATAGCAGGGTGTTCAAATACTTATTTTCTTGTAGGTGGACCTGGGGTCTCATTTATAAAACTGTGTGTAGGATCCTTACTAAAAGTATGCACATCTGTAAGCAATGTTCCCTTTATAAATCACAGATTACTAGATTATTAGAAGTGTGTGTATGTGAATCAGCCTCTTATCTTTACACGCCCATTTTGAACCATAAAGCACCTAATGAATGCTGATCAGTATGATAATGACCCTGGCAGTTGTTCTTTTGTTACGTTGTCCATGATGAAATCAGGCTGCAAATTGAACTAGTGTAGGGAAACCTGGGGTCTCTTTTTTATAAAACTGTGTGTGCCTTACTGAAAGCGTAAGGTACGCTCGAAAGCTAATAATGGCATATGCCAAAAAAAAGTCAGATTTATGTGTGTGTACATGAATCAGCCTGTTATGACGCCCTGTATGCGCCCATTTTCAACCATAAATTGTCAGTGAAAAGCACCTTGCGAATGCTGATTAGTATTTTAATGACTGTATAATAATGCAATTTTTCATTTGTGACGGTGAATCATGCTGAATCATGACGACTGGCGGAAAAAAGCAAAAAGCCTATCAGACGCTTGGGAATTGCTGAAAATTGAATTATAATTTCAGCCTGCTCACGCACAGTGTATGGAAACCTGACACAGGCATTACGTCCCCCGAGGACAGCTTCAATATACTGTATATCAGACCTACAGGTACATGATAAGATTTAACCTGACTATATTATATCCAAGTCTTAGTGATAAAGTTGAAGATGATAATATTAATATAAACAGTTACACAGCCGGTTTCCCACCGAGTGGCAAGAACCCGTTTTTGGACCGGAATGGCATGGTTCCGGCGCGTTGCCCTCTCTACTGGACAAAATTCAGTTAGTGGATCAAGTAGACAAGATTTTTTTACCCAAGCATGCTTCACCTGGGAAGCCATCCTGCTCTGAGTGGAACATTCCCTGCAGGCTACGCTCACGATTCCTGGGAGAATTGGCAAGCGGTCTGCCTGGACGTTCTCACTGTGGAGGACGTTGAAGACATATGGATAATTGGAATTATAATAATCCGGAGGCTTGCTCCAACCTAAGTCAAATTCCTCGTATGTCTGTCATACCTGGCGAATAAAGCTGATTCTGATTCTTAACGGCTGTATTTCCGGACTTTGACATTTGATTATATATGCACAGGGATATTTAGTTAATTACACTGTGTTCTGCCATTTTCTAATGGTAGGATATTTGATGCTATCATACATGGAGTCGGGCCATCTCATCCTCCTGCGCTCAGTTATTATGTCCAACCAAGCCTAGTAATAAAGTTGAAGATTAAAGGCCTAACAGTTTTTGAAAAAAAAAAAAAAAAAAACTAAGCTGTCTGCCATTTCCCTCTGGAAACATTGGGCTCAATGGCACCCTGGTCGCGCCCAGGTGGTGAACTGCCATCTAGCTACCAGTCTACACTCTATACTTTGGTCCATATGGGGACTTGAACCAACAGCCTTCTGGTTCCCAACGCCCTACGGCCTGAGCTACTTCGCCTTGTGTATTTTTACAGCAAATCCCCATCAGTTTTGTAAATCTTTACATTCATTCCCCAAAAGAACCATGCAGCCCTGCCTTCTTTCAAAACTTGCCATATTTAGCGTGTAGCCTGTTATCCTAAAGTTTGTTTCCCGAAGAGAACAGTCATACACAACATGTAGCATTACCGATGAGCCTGGAAATGGACTGTTGTTGATCTAGACTAAATTCATTATAATGGAAATATGGCTGTTTTTTTCTAAGGATGAAGCGCCAAACCCCTCAGGCTGGTTCTTTGTAAGTTTTTGCACTTTTCTGCATATTAGAACAGTTCTTAATATAGTTCTTGTTCATGGGCCTACCAAATGCACTAGGAAATCCTCTAACAACGGTTTCTCTCTTTTAAAGGGAGTCTCGTAATACGTTCAATGTTGACATCACTAGCCGGACATTTATTGATGCACACTTCCGCTTTGCTTCCCGCAAAGATGGCATCACTGCATCTATGTCTTGTCCATCAGCCGGGTTCCTTGGATTGCAATTTCAGCGGAGGTCTCCATCACAGTTCTATGGAACACTCTTCAGTCGCAACCTGGTAAGACACTTCTAAACTGTTATGTTGCATATTGTTGTCACCAATAAAGAATTTTTAAATCTACGGATGGATTGCTGCTATATGTAGTGTAATTTGACATGGTTTTAAAAATTGAATTTCTTCCCTCAACTCTAGTCTACTCCTGAAAAGGATACTGATGTTTTCACTGCCAAAGCCATGCTGAGAAACTCTCAGTTTATGTTACAGACATCATGGAATTGGGACTTCCTTCATGATGTGATTGAAGGTACCAAGAAAAGGATTCCTGCTATAACCGATGCTTTGCTCAAGTTCATTAACAAGTACCACACTGCCCACTTTGGCTTTGATCTCAAACGTGGGGTCATGAAGCTGAAAAACGAGGCTTCCAGTGCCATAGAGAGAGTTTACCATGGGGTGCCTGTGTCTTTTACAACACTGCACAATATAATCAACCACCTTAGTGATAAAGGAAAATACATGTACATGAAGGCTTCTGAAAGCTTGATGTCCATGAGTGTGCAGGATGTTATAGACATGTTGACTCACAACGCTAGACAATTATTGAAACATATAAACGACTTGATTAATGTTTTCACACAGTCAGTGACACAGTTCATGAGTGAAACCAAGTTTACAGTGCCTGGATCTGAAGAAAAGCTCTCAAGCCTGGAGATGTTCCAGGGAGTTTATCAGTCTGTATCAAGAGCCACTAAGAGGGCAATCCAAAGGTTTGCCAGCCCTTTGGAGAATATTTCCAAATATATCAGGGAAATCAATTTCACCATACCTAGAACTGATGTTGTTTTCACTGGAAATGAAATCATGGATAAACTGATGTGTTCTATAAGATCTGTATATGATCAGGTCAGACACTCAGTGGGCAGAGGGTACGATTTGCTTAAAAAAAAAGTAAATGAACTTCTCCAAGTGATTGGTGAAAAAGCAAAAGATTTCATCACCCACCTAAAAGAAGCAAACGTGGAAATTGCTTCTCAAGTTGATGCCATCCACGCAGAGGTTCTGCAGGCTTTCAACCAACATACTGAGGAGGCAAAGAGATATTTGGCTGAGTATAGAAACCATGCCAAAATGAAGATTCACATGGCTTATAATGCTTTAAGAATGGAGAAGGTAAATAATTATATCAGTGAATTTATCAGTATTTTGCAATCACATCTCTACAGTGGAATGAATGAAAGCGCAGATCTCATGAGAAGGACATCCCAGAGCACAGCACCATACATTAGAGTGAGCAATAAAAAGATGGACATTGAAATTCCTTTACCCTTTCTTTGGAAATCTTTCAGCAAATGGCCAACTAGTGAGTAAATCATGGCTCTCTTGATGGCTCACTGAATTTATGTCTGTGTGAAAGAACAACTTTTTGTTTGATGCCAATTATAAGGTTTTTAAAGGTGTTTTAAGTCACGATATAGCCCATTATGCGAGATTACTTTAAATTTGATGATGATTGAATGATATAGACATTTATGACATACCAATGTTTTCCATCTTTATGTTTGACGGTGGTGTTCGATGAAACAATACTGAATATACCTTGATTTTTTGTGTTTTGCAAATATTAATCTAACAATTTCTAATTAAATAAAAAGACCAGAAACCTTTGGATGTCTAAGACAAAATGATTGAATGAGGGAGATTTTTCTTAAATAAAGCAGAAATTTATTGCTACATAATATTAAATGTTATTATATAATAATTTATAATATTTCCAAATGAACAAACCCTATCTTTAGGAATTGTTTTTCTTTAGTGTTTCTGTAAACATTAAAATGATTCAAAAAAATAATACTACATTTTATATGATGGTGCGTTTCAGGAGACCCAAGGTCAATTTAAATACTCCGGCCGACGCCACAGTAAAGACATACAAAAAACCCACAAGTTGTTCGCAGTTCCAACAAAGACATTTCTCCTCCAGAATAATAATAACTAATAAAGTAAAAATGTAATCTATCTATAAACTACAGGAACATCTGTCTATGTCCGTGTGTTATTTGCATATCTCTCAAACCATTAGTCCGATGGATTTCAAACTTGACAGGGGTCTTGCTACAGGAACAAGTAAGTGCAGTGCCGAGTTTGGAAGTTAGGAATTCAAAATATATCATACAAGAAGCACACATTGGCTTTTGCTGCTGGCCTCTCCCCTTCTCACACTACACTGCACAGCGCAGAACCAGAGACAGAGAAGGTTGAAGAAAGCAGTGGAGCTTTGGCAGCTAAAATGTGAAATACACCTCAAACTCACCATAAAATGTGCAAAGTAGCACTACTTTGACTGAGTCTTTGACTTTGAATAAACAAACAACAAATCCCGAATTTAAGGATGTTTCAGAGTCCCACACATGCAAAGCACAACCAGCTACAGACAACTATTGGCAGACAGAGCATGATGCCACTTACAGGTATGCTATCTTTTTAATGAAGCAAGACATATCTGCACGTATGTATACGTCCGTGTTTGGGGGCATGTTTGGGGGAAAGGTAACCTGCACATCACATGCAGACGCCACATGCAGAACGCTTTACAACAGCGGTGGGGTGGTGGTGATACAACTCTTTTCCAGCTATTGTATTAAGTTGCTGTGAGCTGGCAGAACCAGGGCCTGAAATTAACACCCGAACCACCTGCCAAATGCGGGTGAATTTTGCAATTGGCGGGTAGAACTGTCAATCTACCTGCCAAATTGGCTGGTAGCCAATGAGAATTAAGTGATTAAGACGCCTAATTATCTGTAAGTAGGGTACGTAGTTGCTTACGGCCCGGACCAATCAGGGGCCCGCATCACTGGAAGACATTGATTGACAGTCTGGTTCCCCTATTGCATTTTCATTACTTGCGATAATCCCAGCAGTCCCACGTGCAGCCACTGACCAATCAGGGTTGAGAACGGGTCAAATTAATTTCCTTGTTTCTGCTATGAAGACAAGAAATGTGTGATTTGAACATTTCATTCCAACAAAACGTACAGCGAAAGGCCATGCAAAACATTTCAGACCAAAATGTAAGACCTACAATGTATACATGCCAACATGTACTGTACATGATGGACGCACACACATTAACACACACAGTGGATGCAGGGAAAATCGCAGATGAGATGTACAGGATGACTTAAATTGTGTCCCTGGCAAGGATAGTAAATTGTGCCTTTATGCTGGATTAACAAAACGGGCCTGCCTACTACAGCACGTGATGAAGGCGCAATATCCACGACTACGCTACCATGAATTGGACAGGATAGGAAAAAAAACTGTCTGGTAAAAAGTGACTGTGGCAGTTGGTTAACTTCAATGGCAGAAGTTAACTTCAGACAATGGGCAGAACATAAAGTAATCTCGGAAATTATTCCTTCGCAGCACTGCGCAATGCCAGAAAATGTAAACCGGGAAGACACATCCATTTTCATCACACACATCCTGAGTTGGTTTAATTACGTATACTGGTTAACTAACACTGACTAATTAACTAAAACATTACTGTCGTCAAAATATCCTGTAGCCTACACTGTAAATCAAAAGTAGGCTATACAGTGGAGTTGCATTTTTTGTGGTTTGGGTTCTTTCAGAAAGTAATTTTGGGGTACAGTTTGGTTTTGAAGAATTCTACAAGCAGCAATACCACAGGCCAAGCAATCACCCGTTCCAAACAGTTACAATTTCAACGGGCTCTGTACTAATATGTCATAATTACACAGAGTCATGTCTCCAAAACTACTCCACACATTGAAGGCCCCTTGCTGGTTGTACTACATTACTTACTTTTTCAAATTAGGCATATGCATAATTTTGGGAAATATTGTTTGCCAAAAAATCGTAATTTATGTAATAACTACAGAGAGGCATGTCTTCAAAACTATACCACACATAGAAGCCCCCTGCTGGTTGTACTGTAGTAGCACTTACCTCTCATTTTGGGGACAATTTTAGCTGAGGCGATACCAAAAGGTGACACACCTTTGACATTCTGTGTGTGTGTCACCTTAGGTCACGGCAGTTTCCTGCTATGACGACCAGCCACGCTCGTCTCACACATGGAATGCAAACAGGAGGACGAGACGCCGAGTCAAGCAGGTACCATGCAATGGTAATGGAAATACATTATAGGTCAAAATTGTTAACATTTTTATCTCCTGGTTTTTATATTATCGTTATCACTGTTGACCTTCTGCTAGCATGTTTGATGTCTTGCCCGGTGTCAAATATAGCCTGATCTACATTTTCTTGGGTATGTATGAAAGATTAACTTTTAGTTGAACTATTTTACCATCCTATTAACCTGTGTTGTAGTAACACCTCCCTCATGAGTGATGCAGCCTATTTCATCATTGATTACTGGTTGTTACTGTTTTGCATGGTGCAAGTAAATGGTTTGGGTATGTGTTGCTTGGCTGTGTTTTGATGCTTGCATAGCTTCTTAGACTCAATGAGGATACTGTTGATATGTAACTGTGCTGATGTCTTGCTGCTTCATGCTTCTTGCTGGCTTACTGAGAAAGCTTATTTGTTGCTTTAGCATCTGTATGGTGTCTTTTTGACAACTGTCTGTATAGTGTAACCTGTAATAATGTCTTGTTTCCTTTTACTCTGATCTAAAATCCTTTGGCCAAAGGCCTACAGTTGAAAATAACCCGGCCGGCTAACACTAGCACATTTACAGAAATGTTAATATGTGTTGTCCTTTATAAAATAGAGAACAAGAATGTATGAGGTAAGTTTAGAGACACAACTCTATTTAATTATTCCCCAAAATTATGCATATGCCTATTTTGTTTAAGTAAGCAAAGTAGTACAACTAGCAGAAGACTAATTATGTGGGAGGTAAGTTTAGTGACACAACTCTTTTCTCTTTACAAATTGTCTCACGAGGGGGGGGGGGGGGGGGGAGAGGACACATCAGTGACCGGAGTTAAGCTGTGTTGCTTAAATAAATGCACAGTTCATCTCCCCCAGCCCAGTCAACTATGGGGGAGGGGACAGACAGGTTGACAGCAGTGGGAGCGCTTTGGAGACAGAAGTGTGACCAATTGGAGCAATGGCAACATGAGGAGCTGTGGAAGGTGTTATCTGACTTTAGAGACATTTTTCCGCCAATAAAGTGGGCCTGGCACACCTGGTGCAGCATGAAATAGACATTAGGGATGCACAGCTCATCAAGACACGTCCCCGGCGTCTCCATATGGCTCACCGTGAGGCTGCAGGTGGAAGAGATGCAAAGAGCTGGCATTATCGGACCGTCAGACAGCACAGGGCCTCGGGAGTGGTGAAGGTTTCAAAAAAGAGGAGCCCCAAAATTAGATTCTGTGTGGACTTCAGAAAGCAAAACAGAAGCATATCCATTACCTAGGGTCAATGAGAAACTGAACTTTGTCTTTAATGAACAATGATTTTTAAATAATTAATTTGCATTTCATTGCATGACAAGTATTTGAACACCTGCTTTATCGTCTATTTTAAAATTAAGCATACAATAATTCAAAAACAAAACCTCAAACTTAATTGAAAACGACTTAAAATTAGCGACTGAGACCATAAGCGCTTCATGAAAATGTTTACCGGGCTATAAATCAAGTGAGAAGTGGGTCACCGACTTCCTTTTTGCAACTGCGTTCCCCACTGCTGGAATTTAGATAGAATGCAGGTTTAAGGCACTTTCACATTTGACTAACTTCACTGAACCGGATGCTCTGTCCATTCATTTTACATTCAATGGGGGACTGCACATTTTTCGTTGAGTTAGCAATAAATCCCAATTCTTGCATTGAGAGCAGCGTATGGCTTCTTTTGTGCGTATGCCACGTTTTTACATGAGGCCCCAAGTCTGGGATGGCAGGTGCTGGTGCTATCCCATAGGCTCTCTGTGGGGTAGCGACGCTGCCAAACCCGCTGGCGGTACTCTGGCTGCTGCTGTGGGTGGAGATGAGAGCCAAGCTCTATTATGTCCAGATTTTTCAGAGCATAGGTCAATACAGGGAGTAGATTTGATGGTTATTTATTTCAAGGTACTAAATAAATTAAAATAACAAAAACATGTGCACTCATCACATGTGCAAACATGTGCACTCAAAAATAATTTGAAAAGAGAAAAGCAAAAGAAAATGGGATTTAATATTTCTTGTTTCCTAAATATCTCCATCCTTAATAACGTATCGCAGCTTTGCACCAACTGGGATTCAAACCAGATAATCATTCATAAATATTCAGGGAAAAACTCAACTGCAATTTAATTTTATGTCACTGAATTCCACCTAAACGTGATTTGCCCTGCGAGAAGGCTACACAATCAGAATATGACTTTTCTTATTAAACCTCTCATTTGTTTAGCACATTGGCTGTTATACCATTTGTGTGATGCTATTTTTTTCAATCCAAGTTAGCATTGTCCAAGGTTCATGGATAAGTTAGATCATTACATTTGTCCATCGGTTACCAGTTTTAAAAGTAGTTCAGGTATCAAATAAATAATGTACTGGTATTCCTTTTTTAAATTATATTCAGCCAAACTTCAACACCCACCCAATCAGCCTTTGTCTTGAGGCCCATCTTGTTGACACCAAAATAAACCAGTGATCCTACATTTACCTTTTTGTGCCTTACCTACATTGCCACCTGTGGCCGAATGGTTCATCACTTTCTCAATCAGATTCCATTACAATCTAATGATGTTCCATTACACAGTAAAGTCTACCAATACAAACAATACAATAAATTAAAAAGAAAAGGCATGTAGGATGAACATCATTACACCAGGATGAACATTTTGAACCTCATTACACAGTAAATATTTACATCATTTTGGATATTTGTTGAGCATTAAGCTTGCATTCTTAATTTAATTCCACAATCTCTGCTGATAAAAATAAACTCCTGGTATTGAAAGCAAAGACTGAACTCATGTCCCCAAATCTCCCCTGATCCATTCAAACACCATTTTGGCAACTTCTCTTCCTGCATCCAGGACAAAAGCGTGGCGGAACCCGTTTTCACACAGTCTGAAATTTCCATGCGGGAAATCCTGCTTGATGTTGTAATAATATTCAACTGGGCACCAGTGGTCTGTAGCTCCGTAATAAAATATGAGCTGAAAATGGGAACACAGACATTTTACTGTTGTTAATGTTTGGATTTAATACACAATGACATAATAAGAACACCATTCAAGCACCATTGCTTGATTATTCAAGCAAGCATGTTGTCTTTATATGGTTTTAATGTTATCAAAAATTCACAAAGTAGCTATTAAGTACAAATAAATATCACAATGGGATTAAATGGATAGTTGTGTCTTTTTATACCTTTTCAAGGTTTTTCTTGATAGTTATGTTGTCTCTTTCCCGAACGTTCCTCATTTCCTGAGCGCCCATGTACATAGCATTGGCTGCAAAGAACAAGAAATTACACTAGTCTATTTATTGCTTTACATTAAACATTCTAGAAATATTCAATGACAAACAGGCTTGCAGTTTCAAACCTCTGTAGAATATGATACAAAGTAGATAATAAGCAGATTCCTATTTGTGACATTTTTCTGATCAAATAAAGTGGAAAGTTCATGGAAAAAGCAGTATTTTCTAACAAGCATTGCACTTGTCATTTGTAACAGCAATTCATTTTTAGAGCACAATTATTCAAGAATATTGAATGTGTAAAAAAAAAAAAAAATTAAGGGTTTGCATGATTACAAACCAGGCAGGCATGAGGCCCCTTTTAACAATTTTAATCCTTTAGTTCAGTTTGCTAGTGAGCTGAGAGAGAATTTACACCTGTACTGTTTGCAAACTAAAAGCTAAATTCCTGCGCTATAATGTACAGATGTACTTTTTGACACTTAATTATTAGTGCTGTCAAACTATAAAAAAATTTAAATTGCAATTAATGTCATTCTAACCTCCCAATCAATCGTACATTTTTATCTATTCTATTGTCCTTTGATTTCTTTTTGTCCGATTATTTTTTCTCATTTAAATGCTCTTAACATGGAAAAGTGGATCGCTGGCTTTGTGCAATTGTTTTTTTTTATTGAAAACAACATTGGCATATAGCCCACTGCAGTAATCAATTTCACATGTAACATTCTCACTTGGAGCAGTCATTCAAACTTGGAGCACACTTTCAATGAAAGGAGGTATTTTGAGATCTGTAAAACAGATAAACTTGCCATTTGCTAGTGATTCGAGGAGGCTAAAAAACAACACCATCAAACACTACAAAAATGATTATGCATCTTAAGAGACGTCATCCTGAGCAGCACAAAGACTTTTAGAAAAATAAGGAAAAAAAACTGTGGCAAAAACCCATCAGCAGCATCTAATTCAGTCAATTTGATAAAGCTAGAAAATACAGCAGCAACCACCCAAAGCTAAAGTGCTTAACAACAAAATCATTGAATTTATTAAACTTGATAACCAGCCCTTCCGCGTGGTGGAAGACGTTTGTTTCCGTAGACTAATTATGATCCTAGAGCAGCGGTATGCTATGCCTAGGCAGCGTTACTTTTCTGATGTGGCCTTACTTCAACTCCAGAGTTTTTTTGCCAGTCACATTGAAAAGCTCCTTGCCGGCACTATTCACATTAGCTGTACCACAGACATTTGGACGTCAAACGTGAGTCCTGTTAGCTTGTTGAGCCTCACAACCCAGTGGCTATAGAAAGATTTCACCCTTAAAAAAGCTGTCCTACACTCACAGGAAAGCTCCGGTTCCACAGCAGCTGCAATTACATCCGCATTTGACATGTTGGGAAATAGAAAATATTTAGAGAACAAGTGTACGTCATGCTACGTGACAATGCCTTTAACATGGCTAAAGCTATGGTGGAGTTTGGTGTGGCAAGTCTACCATGCATGGCACACATGTTGCAACTGGCGGTACAAGGTGTCCTGTCTCAGCACAACCAGGCCCGTTTCCCTTCCCTTGCTCCTGCTGCACGCAAATACCTGCGTGCGCCCTGCGCAAGTGTAGTAACAGTGAACCGCTGTTAAGCCTTGCCTCTGATGTTATAAATGAAGAGCAATTTAAGGGACAGTGAAAAAACAGAGATGCTAACTTTTGTTGAGATAAACCTAACTCTTGTACTGAAAAATGTGATGAACAGAAGCTAACCGGTCAGTGGTGATAAAACTTTTCGCCTTAATCCACCATAATGGATTAAGCTGAAAAGCAGAAAGACAGTCAAGAGATAGCCAAGAGAGACATACGGCTGTCACTGCCTGCTCTCCCCCACAGGACTTTGAGCTCCCCCAGATCACAAACAAGGTCACAAAGTTCTTCAGAAATAGTTGGGTCCATTATGCTGGTCATGATGAGGTCAGGGCTGGCCGAGTACTGAGGCAAGAAAATACACGACAGGCAGATGTAGGTGTAGAATTTAATGTGAAAAAAATTAAAAATTAAAATAAAAAAATCAATCCAAGCTTTTGTGAGTCCAAACAAAGCAGAAATTCCCAAAATATATACTGGACTCCATAAAGGCAACAAAATCGGTCCAAACAACGTACACATATCCATAGAAAACAGGAACTAGCGGGTACACTCGAAAACAACGACATGACAAGATCTGAAGAGAACAGAGGACATTAAATGAGGTGAAAAGCATTAGGGACAAATCAGACGATATGGGTAAAAAGCTAAACCAAGACACATGTAACCAAACACTAAAATAGTACAGGAAGTAAACTAAGCAAAACGTACAAGTACAGGAAAAACCTAAAAAATAAGGAAACAGGAATCAATCAAAACACAGAACACGTGTTAACAAAATAAAACATTAAACATGGCAACAGAAACCCACAACCCTAACATTTGGAGCCTTAACTCCTCCCTTTTACATCATAAAGAATGTCTCAGAACCAAACTAAGAGTACTCAACGATCAATTGGTCTTTGGTGTCATCTTCAGGGGTGGCATGAGAGGCCTTAAAGGCTGCGATCAGGGGACAATGGTGCTAAAGTGCTGTTATAATTAGAAAGAAAAAATCGAACACGTTGAAACCGAGATTAAATGAAGAATGTCACAGGATGGCCTGAGAAAACTGACTCAATTATATTACATATTAAATATGTTCCAATTCGGAAGGTAGAATTCAGGTTATTTGAGTCCATTAAAGGGAAACGGTGACAAGCAAGGTTTGAGCGGTTACCCCAAGGTTACTGTCAATAGGACCGTTGTCTACAGAATTGAAGAGCTACTGATGAACCAATACAACAATGAGGTAACCTCCAAAGACCAAGAGGACTTGTCAAGGGAGGAAAAGAAATTCACTGAAATTATGAATAGCTCTGTTCAGCTTCATAAAAGGACACTACAAAATGAAAATGCCTTTCAAAGAAGATGTCACCATGCCAAACAATCTCTGCATTGTCAAGCAACATGTTCATGGTTCGAGGAGAAGGCTTCAAAAGGATGCAAGTTATCATGATGAGTACACAAAGTTTCTTACTGATGTCATTAACAAACGCTATGCAGAACAGGAGCATCAGTTAGAACCATGTAAGGGTAAGGTATGGTATATACTAGGGCTGCACGATTATGGCCAAAATGATAATAACAATTATTTTTATCAAAATTCTGATCACGATTATTCTCACGATTTGTTGTTTTTAACCAAAACTAATTTTATCGTCACATAGGCTATTTATAACTGCGAGAGAAGTGTGATGGACGCTACTCACAGAGAGACGGCTGACTCATTATGAACGGGTCAATTCCATTCAATAACTTCTGTGTTCTTCGCTGTGGCAGTCGCGATAGCAGAGTTACCCGCGGAAACACTGGTACAAATACAGGTTTGCCCCTCATACTCAACAATATACAGCTGTGTTAATAACAAAACGGTAGACCAATGTCAGAAGTGTTGACCGGTGCTGTGTGGCGGGCCTGCGCGGAGAGTAAGAGGAGAGAGAGGAGAGGAGAAATCCTACACAGATACGGATTTACAGACGAAATGGGTCATGTAACGCAAAATGAAATCATATACTGACAAAAATGCTGGCATTGGTATCGGCGAATACTGGAGTCCAGGCACCGATCCAATACCACGTCAATTATTAGAAATAGGAATCTATTTACTGGTTAGCACCATTAGCTCGGACACAGTTCTTCTTTGCCGCTCTTAAAATAGTTGTGATGCTGTTTTAGAGGGGCAAAGAAGAATTGATCACCTAACGCCTCGTTAAAAGAAGCTAACATTAGCGCATCATGTCGGCAGTTTGGCAGTACTTTACAGTGGATATTCCCACCAGTAAGACGGCGGCATGCAACATATGCAAAGAAGCAATTTCGAGGGGTGGCACGAGTGTTGCAATATTCAACACCAGCAACTTAATTAAACATTAGATGACATGTCACGCTAAAGAGCAAAACGAATTTACGAAAGCTAAGGGGGGAAAAAAAGACAAACTGCAGCAGTAAACTCTGAGAACTGCCTTCCAGCGACGAGATAAATTCTCCAAAGACAGCCAAAAGAGCAACAAGAGTTTATTGTCCTGGATGACCAACCCGTCTGTCGTCAAAAATGTGGGATTTTGACGCTTAATGGAGCATTTGGAGTCAAGGTACTGTTTGCCAGGTTGTAAATATATCTCAGAAACTGCGCTACCCAAATTATACGACACAGGGAACACATTTTGTGTATGCAATCAGCTTTACCACAACATTTGGAGCTCCGGCGTGTGCCCCATGTCTTTGCTAGGTTTAATGTCACACTGGGTGGACAGAGAGTCAACATTTACCCCTCAAAGTGCGGTGCTGCACGCCAACGAGTTCCAAGGGTCACATCCTGGCACATCAATTGCTGAAGCAATTGAGGGGTTCCTAGTAAAATAAAAAGTCCAACGTTCAAGTTGTCTGGCGCGACAACTCTAGCAACATGAAGAAAGCCATGGACAAGATGGATGTACCAAGTTTGGGATGGTAGGAAGATAGTCGCTTATTTCAAACACTCGCCACTGGCTACTACATGCCTACAGGATATTCAAAAAGATCTCCAAATGCCCCCCAAACGTCTGCACCTAGACGTAGCAACAAGGTGGAACAGTACCTACTATTTGGTTGAGTGTTTACTGGAGCAGAAGCGATAAATTTCAGCATATGGAGCTGACCACGATCTGCCAGTGACCCTTACAGCTAACCAGTGGGCTTTACTGGAGAAAATAATCACTGTTCTGGCACCATTGGAAGAAATGACCACACAGATTAGCTCCTCCACCTCTTCAGCAGCTGAAGTCATCCCCTCATCACAGTGCTGAAACGCCTGCGCTGCGTTGGAAACGCATGGATGAGTTACTGAGCAGGACCACACTGAGAAGAGATTATGCCAGAAAACCCCCATAAAGCCCCACAGATGGAAGCACAGCCAGACAGCAGCAGCAGCAAGAGCAGCTTGAAAGGCCTGTTTGAGGAAATCCTGCAGGAGCATGAAGAACGTGGGGCAAGTAACACAAGCACACAAGTTAAAATACAGACATATTTGACAGAGCCAACGGTCCCAAGCTCAGACAGCCCATTCCTGTATTGGGGAGTCAACCAAATTGGGTTTCCCACCCTCGCTGTCACTGCTGCAAAGTTTCTCTGTGCTCCTTGTACAAGTGTTGACAGTGAGAGACTGTTCAGTTCAGCATCCAACATTGTTGATGCAAGGAGGAACAGACTAGGAGGAGAGAGGGCAGAATTGCTCATCTTCTTGAAAAAGAATCTGCCTTTGCTCTTGAAATTATGAGTAACACTAAATTGCTAAAATGCTACAGCAATGTGTAGCCTACTTGTTTTAAAGTATTCATTAAATGTGTAGCTGTTGCTCTTTTGAGTTGGATTTTTTGTGTTTACTTTATAGGTTGGTGTTGCATTATTTTTAAATACTGCAAATCGGAATTGGTGTTGGGAGGTAAAAAACGGCAATGGAAAATCTCTGTACCTCACCATTGAGTATATCATTCTAAGAAGCAAACCATATATGTTGTTGTTATGTTTGACTGTGGACCAGACTTCAAAGGTGTGTCTCTCAATAGTCAACTTTTACTAGGCCCAAACCTGAACAGCTCCTTAATAGGAGTTATTTTACAGTTCAGACAAGATATTGTAGCCATGATGACAGGCTTACAAGCCATGTTCCACCAAGTCAAGGTAGCAGAAGAGCATGTGGACTTTTCTAAGATTTTTTATGGTGGCCTGAAGGTAACCTGAACCGTGATTTGGTAGAGTATCGTATGACTGTTATTTGGGGCCGTATCATCCCCCAGTTGTGCCTGCTTTGGTCTACGGAAGACTGCTGAAGATAATCAAACAATCTCCAGAAGAAGTCATTGACACAAGCAAAATAAATATCTACATGGATGCCCTTCTGAAAAGCCTTTCCTCTGAAGAGGAGGCTGTCCTCATGGTTAAGAATCTAAGAGCCATTTGCAGCAGATGTCACAATCTCACATCTTCAATCTCACAAAATGGATCAATTACGGCCGGGACTTACTTCAAAGTATTCCAGAAGAACACAAATCACAGAACTTGTTTGATTTGGATCTGGACAGAGATAAACTGTCAATAGAGAGGGCTTTAGAGCTGCAACGGTGTGTAGAAACAGACACTTTCAAATGTAAACTGAAGGTCTAGGAGCAACTTAACACCAAACATGGCATATTGTCTGTAATCAGTTCCATCTACGATCCACTGGGGTTCTTGGCACCACTTATTCTTCCTGTTAAACTGCTTCTGCAGGTTATGTAGGCCCAAGTCTGATTGGGAAGACCTCATACCTCCACCTTCTGAACAAAAATGAATCAAGTGGCTGACAGATCTACAGAAAGTGGCTAATTTCAAAGTCAACAGGTGTAGGACTAAAGGATTTGGGAAGATTGTATGTGCACAACTGCATCATTTCTCAGATGCTAGTGAAAATGGATATGGCACAGTTACCTATCTCAGAATGCAGAACTTTAAGGATGAGGTCTATATTGCGTACTTGTTTGGAAAATCCAGAGAGGCTCCTCTAAAACCAGTCACTATACATTGTCTGGAACTCACTGCTGCTGTTGTTGCCAAAGTGACAAGATGGTTCAATCAGAGCTGCAGACTCCACTAAAGAAATCCCGCTTTTGGACCGGCAGCACATCAGTTCTAAAGTACATCAAAAATGAGGACAAAAGATTCCTAACCTTTGTCACTAACAGAGTTTCCATGATAAGAGACAACTCAGACGTGTCACAGTGGAGTTACAGTGCCTTGCGAAAGTATTCGGCCCCCTTGAACTTGTCAACCTTTTGACACATTTCAGGCTTCAAACATAAAGATATAACATTTTTATTTTTTGTGAAGAATCACCAACAAGTGGGACACAATTGTGAAGTGGAACAAAATCTATTGCATATTTTAAACTTTTTTAGCAAATAAAAAACTGAAAAGTGGTGCGTGCAAAATTGTTACTGTTGTGGAGAAGTTTAAAGACGGATTTGGATACAAAAAGATTTCCCAAGCTTTAAACATCCCAAGGAGCACTGTGCAAGCAATCATTTTGAAATGGAAGGAGTATCAGACCACTGCAAATCTACCAAGAACTGGCCGTCCCTGTAAACTTTCAGCTCAGACAAGGAGAAGACTGATCAGAGAAGCAGCCAAGAGGCCCATGATCACTCTGGATGAACTGCAGAAAACTACAGCTGAGGTGGAAGAGTCTGTCCATAGGACAACAATCAGTCGTACACTGCACAAATCTGACCTTCATGGAAGAGTGGCAAGAAGAAAGCCATTTCTCAAAGATATCCATAAAAAGTCTCGTCTAAAGTTTGCACGCACCACTTTTCAGTTTTTTAGTTGCTAAAAAAGTTTAAATTATCCAATAGATTTCGTTCCACTTCACAATTGTGTCCCACTTGTTGGTGATTCTTCACAAAAAATAAAAATGTTATATCTTTATGTTTGAAGCCTGAAATGTGTCAAAAGGTTGAAAAGTTCAAGGGGGCCGAATACTTTTGCAAGGCACTGTATATTCCCACATCACTAAACCATGCAGATAACGCTTCAAGAGGAATGAAAGCTGAAAAGTTGGTCAACCAAAGATGCGTCAAAAGCTTAACTTTTCGATGGGATCCAGGGATGAATAACCAAGGTGGATTTCAGCATCCTAGGTGATGATCCAGAGGTTAAGCAAAGTGTGCTGCTTAATGCAGCCATTAACACCAATCACCTAATAACTTATTTCTCTGATTGGGAGATATTAAAAGTTGCAGTTGGATGGATCCTCAGACTGAAAGAATCCCTTCTGAAGCTTAAGAAGTTGCAGTTTGCACATACTAGTGTTAATGGAGCACCAATGGTGGATGTGCAGCAAGAAATGCAAGCTTTTCAATCTTCACTCAAAGGGAAGAACTTGTCCCTGGATGACCTCTTAGAAGGTAAGAACTCACTAATTTCCTTTTGTCAGAGAGAGATTTTACGGGGTGAGATGGCTGCATTATCATCTACACCTCAACAAATCAGCTTTGCCTGAGGACACAAAACATCCCCTCATCCTGTCCAAAGACCAACACCTCCCAACCCATATTTGCTGCCATTTTTTGGGCCATGGGGGAAGAAATCATGTACTGTAAGGAAAAGATATTGGATCACAAATGTTAACTCTTCAGTGAGGAAAATCATAGCAAGATGCAGATTTTGCAGACGTTATAGTGGAGGCTAGTGAACAAAAAATGGCAGACATGCCCACAGAGAGAAATGTTCCTAATCTCCGTCCATTCACTAATGTTGCTGTTGATTATTGTGTTCCATTTGAGGTGAAAAGGGGATGTAACGTCATAAAATGTTACTGAGTGATCTTCACTTGTATGACAAGTAGGGCCATTCACCTGGAAACTGCTTACTCTCTTGATACAAGTTTACGTATCAATGCATTGCGAAGGTTCATCTGTCAGAGAGGACAGGTTTGTCACATGAGATCAGACAATGGTACCAACTTTGTGGGAGCTGAAAAATAATTGAGAGAAGCCTTAGCATTGTTAAACCAGGATCACATTGAAAGATACCTGTTGCAAAAAGGAATTAAATGGAGTTTCAACCCACATTCTGAATAACTTCACAGTGGTGTTTGAGAGCGCATCATACGGATAATCAGAAGGGTTTTGAGTCCAGTGCCTCATCAACAAAGTTTGGATGATGAAGGATTTCAAACGATGCTTTGTGAAGTTGAAGCAATGGTGAACGACCGGCCCATCACTACATTAACTGAAGATCCAAACGACCTTGCTTCTACTGAAAGGGAAGTCGATTCTACCACCAGGACGAAGGAAGTGCGCTGTATGCAAGAAGAAGATGGAAACAGGTCCAATATGTTGCTGATCTCTTCTGGAAAAGATGGACTCGTCAGTACCTACCATTCTTGCATAAATGAGAAAAATTGACAAAGGAAAAAAGAAGTTTCATGCCTGGGGATGTCATTATTGTTGTTGGGGATTGTACAGCTCCACGTGGATCTTGGATGATTGGACA
This sequence comes from Etheostoma cragini, assembly GCF_013103735.1. Classification (NCBI taxonomy): domain Eukaryota; kingdom Metazoa; phylum Chordata; class Actinopteri; order Perciformes; family Percidae; genus Etheostoma; species Etheostoma cragini. Next base: position 3,247,465 of record NC_048426.1, on the reverse strand, counting down.
AATACTGGAAACTTTACCAGATAAATGGGGACGTTCTGTTCACCTTCAAACAAGAATGTGGTTGTACCTGGTTGTACTTTTGACTAAAGTGTGTCTTTTATGTGAGGCCACAAAGTAAATACGTGTAAATATATACGGGTTCAATATGATTTATGCAGTAAAGAATTTGCATAAGTTATTAAAAACTAAAGTGAGGGTTTTGTGTTAAGTTTGTTTTTTTGTGTACATTATCTATATTGTTAGAAAATTGCTTTGTCTTCTGCCAGAAGCAATTATGGGCAGGTGTGTAGGAGCTGTGTAGGTGCTCCTCCAAAACCAGTTCCTTCCCGAGGCTATTTTGCAGCAGCATCCTGCATTTAAAGAAATGCAAATAAACCAGAGCACTTTTTCCTCCCTTCCTGGAATGCTGTGTGGACTAGCCATCCCATCCTCTCCAGCGCTATGGAGGATGGTCTGGCAATGCAAGATTAATCACGAGCTAAACCAGGTATGACGGAAATTGGTAAGCCTGACTAAGATTGACCCGGGTTTTCACCCATCTTCTATCACTTTACCTTTTAGATTTTAGTTGTTCTTTGTTTAATTTCCTTTTTTTCTGTGATGGTCCTGCCACAGTATCAGCCATAACTACAAAACATAACTTTAAAAAAAATTAAAATACAATTAGGCCTATATAAAGAAATCTCCTGCTACCCTTTACCTGGCTGGATACACTAACTTAGCTTTAGCTTAGCCTTTCCGGTGTTAAAAATCTGTGACTTATCAGAATGTATGACTGTAGAGCTGGTCTACCTGTGGTAAATAATTTTATGAGTTTGCGAGAAAAATCGGACCTGGGCAATCATTACACGTCATTTATGATCATCAGATGAAAAATTAAATAGTTTCAGAAACATTTAAAAGTAACAAATAGTTTATTTAATCACAAAAGAAATATTGCTCTAATATCCTATTTTTTTCCGATTAGTCCAGCACCACATGAATGTAACATAAGTAAACGCCCTGTAAGAACGTTTGCGCCTATTCCTTTTGAAAGATCATCTGACACATGTCCTCACTTACTCCGTTCAATGGTGGAACTTTATCACTCAGTGACAAAATGACACAGGGACAGAGGCACCAAGTTTTGAAGTTGTAGGGCTGGCCCTGTGGTGCGATGCGGCAAAAAATGACATAACATTCTCAACAAAAAGTGAACACTATAGGGCATCAAAATAGTAAAGAACAAAGCATAACCAACCTGCACAGTCTCCGCTGAGTAGACCTACAGTAGGTTGGACTACAGTGTGGTCCAGAGAGCAGATGCCACCAAACACTAGCTTGATCAGGCTGGCTTTAAGTTCCTCCGGCAAAAGAGAGAGTAGGAAGAGAGGCAGGTAGGCCACATAACGCATATGACACAGCACAGGGGTCATAACCTTCCCCTGAGGAGTCTGGGCCATGCGTTCAATGGTGGGAAACAATGCAATGGCCTTTATTACCTTTATTAAAAAAAAAGAATTAAAAAAAAAAGAATATAAAAAACACTTCAAATCAATCCAGATAGTTTTTTACTGTTTTATAATTATGTCAATGAGATAAAACATAGCATTTTATTCACTTTCTATTCCTGCCTATTAGTTTCAGTATTGTTGGAGGATCTGGCCAACACCGATGGAAAACCAAATATGTAATGCGTCTTCAAGCATAATTAATTTGAATATATTGATTTTTGAAAAAATGGACGACATTCTGAACCCTTCACAGAGCAGAGCTGAGAGATGTAGTGTATTACACGAAGTAGCACATGTACTGAACTGTGTAGTGTGTATCTAGATGTAGCACATGTACTAAAGTGGGAATGATAGAGAGAACAGTAGCAATAGCCCCTGGTGCAAATGACAACTAACGTTACTGTAAGTGCAATAAAATCTTCATAAGTAAAAAACTATCAATCTGATCAACAAGTATAATAATGATGGAAGCGATATTTCAATCTGCTCTGTCTGAATAGAGACTCTCGATCCTCCACACTGCTACTCTGCATATAGCAAATTGTTACAAACAAGCTAAAACGAAAGATTTCTGAATGAAGTCTGTTATCTTCTTTTACCACAAATTTGTAATTTGGCATTTTAAACGTAGCTGCTGGCTGAAACAAAACATCCTTTCTTCTCTACAAGCGGTAAATCCACATGGCTAATTATTATGCAATGACATATGACAGAACTTGTCTACGTTCTTTATTCCTTCCAAACTTCACTTAGTATTTTGATGTCGGAATGTGATTTATTAACCCTTATCCTAATCCTTCTGGAGCTCTTGACCCCAGAGGGTTAAATGTTTTATTTTTGTCCCCCTGGAATATGTGCCCCCCCCCCCAAATCAAACTGGGAGATAAGAAAGTGACTAACCTTGAGTTCAGGATTTCCCTTCATCATTTTGAGAATAATGTAGCAGCCAATGGAGTGTCCAACCAGGACCAGGCTGGTTTCTCTGGGAACATGTTGCCTGAGGAAGGACAGCTTGTGTTCAATCTGGCCGTTCAAGCCAAACACGTCACCTTCTGCTGCTGAGAAGGCGTCTGTTTGAGAAAAAGAAAAATTGGAATGAATGTCTTGCCAGAATACTCTTAATTTCTGTATACTTTTTTTGGTGTCCATGTTCAACTATCTGGAATTACTAGACTAGCAAATCCCAATTTCTAAATATGTTAGAGGTGATAAACATTTACTATTTCACATCGCATGATAATTCATGATCTCTCTTCCAATGTAAATAGATTGGTTAAAATGAAAATTGATTTGAGAATAATTCATACCTTCTACCATATCCATAGCGTCTGGTGGTACACAGTGGCCTGCATGACTTACAGCCCACACTGGATGGCGGTATTCAAACATACTGTGAAGTGTTTGCATAAAGGTTCTATAGAAGCCCACTACACCTGGGTTACCTGTATGAAAGACAGCAGAAGATCAGCATAGTTCCCTACTATCAACTATTTCCTTAGCATTTTATGGTCACTTGGTGCGTGGCCAAAGGTCAGGCGTGGTTACAATATAGAGGGTGGCTCACACCACAAAGTTCATCGGATGATGTTTGTCACATAAGGCTGATTTCCTGTTGCCAGTGGGGGGCGCTATGACCAAAAGTCAATTATGGCAGACAAGCGTCCTTAGGCCTGGACTCTTGTCAAACATTTTGGTCAATTTGGACAATGTACACGAAAGTTACAACAACTTCTTCGTTCATCAATAAATGCTCAAAATGCCACGTCCATACCGTTGTACAAAAAGTTTTTCTTTTAATAACTTCTCATCTTTAAAAGGTGTTGAGATGGTGCAGACCAAATTTGAAGTCCATTGGATGAAATCTCAAGAGGAGTTCGTCCTTATCTTTTAGGCCTACTTTCTGTTGCCACTAGGGGGCGCTATGACTTGAGTAAACATCGGCATTTAGATGTAGTCAGAGTTGGACTTGGAGAAAATTGCACAATGTACACTCAAGTTACACCCACTTCCTGTTTCGGTTGCAAAACACACAAAATGGTTGCCCCGCCACGGCGAGAAAAAGTTTTTCTTTTAATACATTTTCATCTTTACAGTCTTAAGATGGCACAGACCAAATTTGAAGTTGATTGGATGAAATCTCTAGGAGGAGTTTGTTAAAGGTCCCATGGCATGAAGATTTCACTCTATGAGGATTTTTTAATAATCATATATGTTCAACTAGCCTGCCTATGGTCCCCCAGTGACTAGAAATGGCAATAGGTATAAACAGAGCCATGGGTATCCTGCTCTGCCTTTGAGATAGTAAAAGTTCAGATCGGCGGATCTGGAATCTTGCTCCTTATGACCACATAAACTTGCGTTTAACTTTGTTGCAATTCCAAGTTTTCACACCTGGTGGAGGTAGTGTCTTGAACAAGGCAGCTTCTCCACAAAAAAGGAGCAATCAAAGAAAAATGCAGCAACAGGGGAACAAAAATGGTAGAACCCAAGACAGCAAGTTTCAAATTTCAGACATTCAATTCAATTTTGTATTAATTCATAAGCGTTATCTCGAGACACTTCATAGAGTAGGTCTAGACCACACTCCAGAATTTACAAGGACCCAACAGTTCTAGTAGTTCCCTCCAGAGCAAGCAACAGTGGCAAGGAAAAACTGCCTTTTAGGCAAAAAAATAGCAGACTAAGACTAAATTAACATGCATTATTAAAAAGGAGTCTAAAATGCTTTGCATAAAATAACAACTAAGATAAAATCTCTCTTCATTTTCGTCTACAATCGTCTCTACTTTTTCATCATGAAATAGAACGTCTCGGCTTACGTATGTAACCCTTGTTCCCCGAGATAGGGGAACGAGACACTGCGTCGGTTACGACAATACGGAACGCCTTTAGGCATGACAGGGCTGAATACAAAGGAAAACTACTCCAATCCTATTGGTCCCAGTGAGAACGGTAGCATGTGACGGCATAACCGTAGGGGCATATAAGCACAGCGGCAAATAGCTCATTAGCTCTTTCTATGAAGCAAGGCACTCCAGGCGGGGCGAGGGGCGGTGAACCGACGCAGTCTCTCGTTCCCCTATCTCGGGGAACAAGGGTTACATACGTAACCCGAGACGTTCCCCTTCGAGGGGAACTAGAACTGCGTCCGTTACGACACTATGGGAACGAGATACCCACTAACCCGCGCCGAACCCCCGCCTGCCCTAGTGTGCAAGCAACCTGTGG
>NC_048426.1:3237178-3242644 GCF_013103735.1 Etheostoma cragini | reverse complement strand
CCGCACGGGCAGGGCCTCGCAATGGACACAAACAGCCCCCTCGAGAGCTGCCGTGGGGTGCGACAGGCCCAAACAAGCAACACACAGCTCATGAGAGTCTCCTACCAAAAGAAACGCGGGCAGGGAGACACACATCTCCGGAACTGGTTAACTGCTCGGACATACTGCAACTTCCAGGTGACTAGGATACATGGAATCTTTCAAACACAACATCAACCAACGTGCCAGCTGAATAGAAAAAAGCTAATGAGCTGTGTGCCGGTGTGCTTATCTGCCCCTACGGTTATTCCGTCACATGCTACCGTTCTCACTAGGACCAATAGGATTGGAGTAGTTTTCATTTGCATTCAGCCCTGTCATGCCTAAAGGCGTTCCCGTAGTGTTGGTGCATTCCCGTAGTGCCGAACCGACGCAGTTCGAGTTCCCCTCGAAGGGGAACTACTGCAGTTCTCGTTTGAAGCGTGAGCCTGTTCCAAACAGGCCAATCGCTTGGTTCCCAATCGCTTAGTTCCCAGTATTTTTTCCCCCAGTGTAATCAGGCTTCGGCTCATTTAGAGATTTGCCGTGTCCCCTATTTTTCATCTACCCGTCACACATCAAAGTAGCAATGTGCCCCGGGGCGGGGAAGGGAGGAAGCCGGGTTCAGCCTGCTGGAGAAGCCGCTACAGCGCAGAGCAACATGTGTCTGTGTACGATTGTATTTGCATGAAGGAAGAGGCTCGATATAAAACAAGACGCGTTCAACAACGTGTTTTTGTCGTTGGGGAATTATGATATTTAGCCAATATTTGAGATGTGTGAAATACTATTTGACTGAAATGGTTATCAGAAATAATCTCAGAAATAATTTATTTAAAACAGACTAAAATGTTTTGACTTAAACTTAACTAAGATACCTGAGATCTCTTTTGACTAAAACGTGACTAACAAAAAATATATGTGAATGACTAAATATGACTAAAACTAACAAGGACATTTGGCACAAGACCAAGACTAAATGAAAAATAGGTGACAAAATTAACACTATTGCAAAATCAACAACAATATTTTTAATTATATTTTATGACAAAACACACGAAAATGCCACAATAGCCAATTACGAGGTAGCTTAACTGATTGCCCGACACAGAAAACCTTTCTCCGTTCATAAAATGTTGCAGAAATAATGTCCCCAAAGAGTATGCAGGAATTCAACGTAAACGCATATCCAGGAACACAGTGCAGCGAATCAAAGACTTAAAACCTAAAACATCAAGTGTGAGTGATTTTTACTAAATTGCATGTATTGAGAATGAGCTGAGTTTTGAGCAACAAAATTAATTAAAATCCATTTCAATGTGTTTAAATCTGAGTCTGCTTCGTTAAATAAAACCCATTAATGGAAAGCTGTGATGTAGGCTGTTTTTGTATTTTAATTAGAAGTGAGGCTCTCTTGTGAGTGGCCTAGCCCTCAAACTTTCTGCATGTGGCCCTCAGTGAAAAGGTTTGGACACCCCTGCTTTAAGTGGTGCACACTTATGAATACAAAACAATTAGTTAAACTTACCTGGAATGATAAGAAAAAGCACCTTGTGCCCAGAGTGTAGCCGACAGGAGCCAAATTTAAGAATCTCTGTGATGGCTCCACAACAGTAGATTAAGTCCGTCTGTGGTTCATCCCTGTTTTCTGTCACCATGTTATCCATCGTATTAACTTTGAGGGAAGAGAGGGGACATTATTAACACCTTTGTTTCACTATTGAAAATGTATCATTTCATCTGATAAGTCACATTTATCTACCCATTGAGCAGTTTCAATCACATGGTAAATACTTTGTACAGATCTTTCGTAGAGTTGCAACTGCAATACCGTATTACATAATGTATTATGTAATACAACGTTAGCTGATAGTTAATCAGCATTGGGATAGTTAGTTGACAGTTAATCAGCAAGTCCTAAGGTCCAACTTCTCCAAGCGAGTCGTGCACGTGGTTTGCGCTGTCAGTCAAATTAAAGACAGCAAGATTCTGAACATTTAAAAAAATAAACGCGTACATATTCACACACACAACCTTCACAGCTCTTAAGTCAAAGAAAAGCGAGTAGACAAACAATGACTTAATTATTGGCATTTCAATAACGTTAACTGATGTTGCTCATTTGTGCAGGAAGAATTGCTAGGCTATATCATATTTTAATTGAGCGGCATTAACAATATAATAGATGCAAGAATATGAAGCCGTATTAAAGTGACAAATTTTAGCTAGTAACGGTTATTAGTTTAGAGTGTGAGCACTAGCATTAGCACTGGCTGAAATGAATTAAAATTACAAATTACTGACTAACATTCCGTAACGTTACTGATTCTCCGACGCTACAATCTATAATGTTACCAAATTGTATTTTAACCTCTTAAAAAACGTCAAAACATTAGGCTTCTCTCTTCCTCATTGATTATTTGCCTCCCGTTGTTATTCTACATCCATGGTGTCTGCTAAATGTGAGGACTTCCTGTTTCGTCACACGTTACCTTTCTTGCTTCTGTTAAAGTGCGGTTACCATCCAACTTACAGCTACATTACTGCCCCCTTTACACTGGAGTGTAGATAGATACAATCTTTGTGAATGAATGGTGCGTTAGTGTCAGTGGTGGAAGAAATATTTTAAGTAAAAGTACTAATACTAGGCCTACCCTGTGAAATACTATGTTACAATCACAAGTTCTGCATTAAATCTTACTTAAGTAAAAGTATTTAAGTACCTATCATTAGGAAGTTTTAACCTACTGGAAGTATTAAAAGTGAAAGTAGTAAATGCAGAAAAAATCCTATTCCTATAAAATAATATTTTAGAAACTAGAAACGATCAAAACAGTTCTGTCTATCAAGTGTTTAAATGTCTAATCATTTTAGCCTTTAATTATGGGCCTATAGTGTTTGATAGTTTAATTTATCATAAAACATCAAATCGATGTAGTTGAGTACTGATTTTTTGCAGAGGCAGTGTCTTATGTACACTTGTAACATATAGCTAACACAAACACCGGTCCCTTGGCATTAATGGGTCAAATAATCATTCAAATTAGCCCACATTACAGTTTAACATCATAAAATCAGTGCATAACAGTGTGTGAATGTTGATCTCAGAGGTCAATGGCAAGCATGCTCTGTCTGCAGTAGATGGCACATGTAGTAGCATACAAAAAATATTTTTACAAGGGGTAAAAGATGAATAAAAATGGTTGTAAACTAAATACAAACATGGCAAAATTTACTTTTTCTTAATTATTACATCTGACCAAACAAGCTGGGTCAACTTTTAAGTGCTTTTCAAGTAGTTAACGCTATATTGTCCACAGGCATTCAGGGACATGTAACCTCGATGGAAATCCTCCATTGTTGTGAGAAATTACCCATTATTTTCATATTATCACATATACCCCCCCTTAAATCGGGGTACAAAAAATGACGGACACAAACAAGATAAGAATTTAAAAAATCACAAAAGTTAGGCCCACAGAAGTTGTGTTACTATAAAGAGCACAAAAGTTTAAATCAGAGACTTTCTCTTCGGAACAAAGTCGGCAAGGAGTGGCCAATCCCCGTTCTACAGGGCCCGGCAGCGGCAAAATCATTGCAACTTAATGAAACACACGCAAATAGACAAAACACAAGCAAATTGAGAAAATGTCTTCATTCATTTGACAACACATGTCCAGCATTGAGCAAACACGCTGCAAATAGCCTACACACACAACCAAATATCCAAACATGCTGCAAATAAAATGAACAATGAAAAAAGAAATGCACACAAACTCAAACAACAGAAACAATGAAAATAGAAAATCCCCAAAAACAAATGCAACAAAAAAAAAAACTTCCAGGTTATGCACCAGACGCTGAGTGGAACAGCTTGATTTTCAAGCTCACAGGGAGAGAAAGGGAGAGCCGGGGCACGTTCAATCTCAAAATGGTGAAGCACCACTACAGCAACACTATAAGAGGCAAGAAGAACAAGAAGGCAATTAAGACTGGAATTGTGTTTGATACATTTTTTATGTACCGGTGATACATTTCACCTTATTTGCGCTACAATTTTCTTTTTTACTTTAATTTAGTTTCTAAATATATATGTAGGTATTTTATTTTTTTTCTCTGTATTTGCACCTCCGGTTTTGACTTTTGAATGTATACATACTGGCTCTGTAACTGTTCTTTGTTAATAAATAAATCTCAGAATGGTGGGCACTATTGTGAAACGGTGTGCAACTGCTTTGAGATCATAGACTGTTTACCTTGAGTCATTGAAAAAGCTGACCAAATTGACAAAAATATTATATAAAATACATAATATTACAAGAATAAAATTATATATTATAAAAATGTTTATTTTTACATTTTTTGTGATCAATATTGTATTCATATTTAAGACACAAACTGTGAAAAACAATTGCAAACAATACACTGAGATGGAAAACGTGTCCCAGGACCAAAAGAAAAGATACAAAAATAAATAAATAAAATGAGAAAAGACGGGAGGGAGGAAGACAAAACAACACACGCAGAAACAGACACACACAAACAAACAGACAGACACAAGACAAGGGACCAAACACCTGCTCAAGTTAGAGGTCCTCACAGGACCTCAATGATTCAGCAATATTCTGCTAAGTGTCTACAGTCTTTCTCGGCGCTCCATGCATGTGCAACATGGAGAGTCCCATGCTTGACACACATGGACTCATGGATGTCAAAGCTGATGACACGGGGTTACACACTTTGGGGAAGCGGAGGTGGATCTCTTCTCTCCACGAGAAAACACAGAGTGCACTGTGTTTTTTCCTTGAGCATGCGGGACAATCCTCCCCTATATGCTTTCCTCTGATCCCTCGCCTCCTGGAGCGCATCCAGGAGGAGAATCTGTCAATGGCTCTGGTGGCACCGTAGCGCACGCAGGAGAAAAGGGGGGCGCGGACTCTCTCCCGGGGGGCGCGAGTACACTACAGGATGGGAGGGGAAAAAAACTGTGCTCAACCACGGGAGCTGCCGTGAGCCCCTCTCCCGTCCAAAAGCACTCACAGTCAGCAGTAGCCTCGCGCAGCAGGCACAGCCTGCAGTCAGAGCAGAGGGAAGACACACACCCCTTCGCGTACAGGCTAGGGTGACCAGACGTTCCCGGTTTCCGGGGACAGTCCCCGATTTTGGCGACCTGTCCCCGGCTGGATCTGTCCCCGGAAATGTCCCCGGTTTTCACTGTGACTGACAGACCCGAAATTGGAATGAAAGAAAGAAAATACTGACAAAACGCAGCCAATGGTCGCACACCCAACACACGCAGGCTGAAGGCAGCCAGAGCCAGCGCTGCTCAGAGATGTTTTAGAAGCCGTGTTTTACGATGCTAAAATCACCGATTATTTACATTGAGTCTGGTGGGTGTAGTGAACGCAATTTCGCGGACTTTTAAGTTTTAAAAAGGATCTTAATCTT
>NC_048426.1:3234812-3237078 GCF_013103735.1 Etheostoma cragini | reverse complement strand
CTTTTAAGTTTTAAAAAGGATCTTAATCTTCAACAGAAAGGTCCTTAGAAATCCTTTCCATAATGTTGTCAGACACTTTGAATATTAATCTGAGTCTGTTAGCAGCAAAACTAGCACTTTTATGAACGTAAATACAAGCTGGACAATTATCCTATTAACTCACGCTGCAGCTTGTTTCTCTGATAGCGATTGCAGCGATCTCGTTTAATACTGGATCAATGTCAAAGGAAAATATGTCCTCAATAGTTTTCATTGTATCTGATTCTCAAGGAGCTGTTGCAGAAACAAGCCTTGAGCAATAAAGCAAAAGCTGTCAGTAGTTAAGTAAACATTACAACATTATGAAATATTAAGACTTTCTATCTTGAAATATTAAGACTTTCAATCTTGAAATATTAGGACTATTAGGACTTTCTATCTTGAAATATTAAGACTTTCTATCTTGAAATATTAGGAATTTTGAAGTATTAGGATTTTTTTCTTGAAATATTAGGACTTTCTATTTTGAAACATTCTCCTCTGAGGTGTAGTGGAGTGGAGTAGGAAGTAGCAGCAGGGGTGGGTCTAGGATCACACCTGAGGGGGGGGGCTCAGCCCCTAAGGAGAAAAGCTCTAGGTCTTGAATCCCCGTTTTAAGTTTTACAAAAGTAAAAACATTACTTATTTTGGAGGTTAATACGCTTCTGAGCTTAAAATGTCCCCAGATTTTCAGCGTCTTAGCACCTGTAAGCAATGAGAAAACAATTTGCGACGTACTTTAGAGAGGATTATCGATCTTTTGCGTGGGTTCGAGATCCGTTTGTGTGCACAGCAAACAAGCTATCAATTGATATGCAGGAACAGCTTATTGAGCTGAAGAGTGACAGTCGACTGAAGGAACTCTTTAGCTCCTGCCCTCTTTCGTCATTCTGGGCATCACTGATGGAATACGCTGAACTCTGTGACGTCGCCTTGAAGATTCTCCTTCCTTTCGCGTCAACATATTTGTGTGAGGCAGGATTCTCAAAAATGACTGCACTCAAAACTAAATACCGTACTCGTGCACACATCGAGGATGATTTGAACATTGAGCCAAGAATTGAGGATCTTTGCAAGGCAAAGCAGGCTCAGGTTAATATCACCAACCTGCAAGCTTCTTTCAAAAATGCAGATGATGCCTACTATTAGTCCTAGTGATAATAACAATAATAAAGCATACATTAATATCAGAGGTCTGGTGCCAATTCCCAATTAAAGCAATAGCCTAGTAATGATAATAGGCCTACTGATGATGATGATGATAATAATAATAATAATAATAATAATAATAATAATAATAATGATAATAATAACAATAATAACAACAATAAAGCATGTAACCTCATATAAATATATAGCAATAGCCTAGTTATGATGATAGGCATAATACTACTCATAATACTAATAATACTACTAATAATACTACTACTAATAATAATAATATCTGCAAGCTCACATTAGAAGTCTGGTACTACTGCCAATTATAAAAATAGCCTAGTAATGATAATAGGCATACCTACCGCTACTGATGATGATAATAATATTAATAATAATAATGTGGGCCTAAAAATAATAGCCTATCTATCTATCTATCTATCTATCTATCTGTCTATCGTTCGTGGTGTGGGGGGCGTAGGGCACTAGGGCCCCAACTGCAATGAACCAGCTTTGGGGGGGCCCAGCTTGCAAAAGGTTGAGAACCCCTGACCTAGTCAAACCCCCATTGTGACGGTGTCTGCCCCCCAACCATTAAAATTAATAACATTTTAAAAATTATTTAAATTGAGGGTAAACAGAAGAGGAGCTTTGCATGACCTACAAAGCTCTTCACGGTCAGGCACCATCTTATCTTAAAGAGCTCATAGTACCTTACAACCCTACAAGAGCACTGCGCTCCCAGAATGCAGGATTACTGGTGGTTCCTAGAGTCTCTAAAAGTAGAACGGGAGCCAGAGCGTTCAGCTATCAGGCTCCTCTCCTGTTGAACCAGGTTCCAGTTTGGGTTCGGGAGGCAGACACCGTCTCCACATTTAAGAGTAGGCTTAAGACTTTTCTCTTTGATAAAGCTTATAGTTATGGCTGGCTGAGCCATCCCTTAGTTACGCCGCTATAGGCAAAGAGATAACTGTGATTAAGCACTATATAAATAAAATTGAATTCTCTCTCTCTAATAGCCACCTCCGCTAGACAGTGGGATGGTCATGTCTCTCTCTCTCTCTCACTCTCTCATAGCCACCTCCGCTAGACA
>NC_048426.1:3233213-3234712 GCF_013103735.1 Etheostoma cragini | reverse complement strand
AATACACATATCAGTATACTTATAAATCACATGCATGTGAAAAGGAGAAAACTAAAATCAGTGTAATAGCTTCAACAAGTAATGTTATCTTACAACAGGACGTCCATTTAGCTGGACAGGAGACTACCATTTCTGTTTGTATGCTACGTCTAAAGCATTATTACTACTCTCGCCTGTGTCAGTAGGTTAAATGTTATCTTGGAACTACTATCCTGCTGATTAGATCATTTGACTTTGAGATTATTACCTTCTTAACATGTAGTAATATGTAAAATTACAACTACGGTGCATCCATCTTACCTTGGCAGGTGTTCTTGTGGAAACTGTGCACAAATGCCCCAGGAGAGAGAAAATATATGTTGCCACTAAATACCTCAGGTAACTAAGACTAGATACATTAACTCAAGCTACTTTATGTTTTCTGCTAATTCAACATTATGAAATAAAAACAAGCTCATTGTTTGTTTGTACAGGTCATGAAAAGAATGACCCAGGTTCCTGAGGAGATAACCTGTATGACTCACCATCCTGACCTTCATCTGGTGTGACTCAATAAATATTCTTTGCTAAATGCAATGAATATTTAGAGAGTTGACCATGGCCAGTTGAGAATCAGAGGGATGGAAAGGTGAGGCCAATTTGATACCACTGTTAGCAGTTCTATAACAATACCCATTGATTATTGGTTCAGCGTTATTACAAAAACACAGCATTATCAAGACAACAAAATGAAAAACTTTATTTAGTTTCAAAACAATCATCATTACTCTGAAATCTAAAAGATAAAGAATGTTATTGTACACCCTGTTCTCTTTGCAGGCCATCCAGACACATGGCCTATAGGACTTGGGGAGCTGGTTCTGGGTTTTCTTGGTAGATGTTTCCATGTTGTGATCCCCTCTTGTGTCGTGCTGCGTATACGTAGGGAGTTTCTGGATGCTGAAGGGCAGTATGTCGGGTTGGGTGCCTGTCGAGTTGAGCACACAGGTCCTGGGGCACAGGAATCTGCCGGACTGCTTCCAGATAAGGAAGGGGGTCATGGATGATCATACATTTTTAACATAACTGTATTACCTTTTACACACACACACCAAGCAAAATACTCCAATTAACTCACAGCAAAAGCAGTTTCTAAACCTCTAAGCTGTGCCAAAGCTGGACTCTAACCAGTGTTGTTACAAGTGCCTTACAGTTGAACAGCTTAAAACTGAAATTAATTGCATTTATATGGCCGGCCATTAGGCTTGACGTCTCTAGACCATTGCTCGTGTCTCACTCCTTCACTGAACAAAAACAGTTTCTGCAGACAATTTGTCCCCCATTCACATGTGCCTTTTCTGAAGACTTGTTTTATTGAATGACAAAGTTCATAGGGCGTGTACATGCCTGCAAAAGGCATCTTCAACACAATCTAGCATTCAGTCAGAGGTGGGTAGAGTAGCCAAAAATTGTACTCAAGTAAAAGTACTGTTACTTCAGAATAATTTGACTCAAGTAAA
>NC_048426.1:3231606-3233113 GCF_013103735.1 Etheostoma cragini | reverse complement strand
TTATCATTAGCCGTCTGCTTCAGTGCAAAATTGGCACAACTCGGTGATGAGACTGCTCCGAAGAGATGCACCATCATCTGGTACTCTGCTAGTGGTTGCTTGGTGTCACCATCTGGCCACCACAGGAATCTGAGGAATTCCACATCATCTTTTGGTATTCTTACTTGATGGAACATTCCTTCAATGTCCGCCATCACTGCTACTGGTTCTTGTCGGAATCTAACGAGTACGCCCAACAAGGTGTTCGTAAGGTCGAGACCCTGTAGCAGCTCAGAGTTCAGGGAAGTTCCTTGAAATGAAGAGGTACAATCAAACACTACTCGTATTGTCTTTTTCCTTTTGTGGTAGACACCATGGTGAGGGATGTACCACAGTCTACCATCTTTGCAGGGGAGTTGGTCCTCTGGCACTCTTTCTGCATGCCCTTTTCTCAAGACATCACTCATGAAGCCATTGTAGTCCTTCCAAAAGGCTTCGTTTTTCTGGAATTTGCGGGCAAGACTCAGTGCTCTTTGTTCCGCCACTGTCCTGTTGTTCGGCAGGCTGATGTTATCCTGACGGAACGGAAGTTGTATTTCATAGTGGCCGTCTTTTCTTTTGACCGAGCTGTTCATTATATGTAAGAATTTCTTGTCTTCGAATGAGTTTTCTTGTTTTTCATTGTAGGCCAGCTCTGAGAAGTCCTATTGTATTGGTGTACAAGAAGCTCTTCCAGCTTAACCACCAATATCTTGTTGGACGTTATCCGAGGTCGACCGTGCTCATCCATGGATCCAGTACTGCAGAGGGGTCAATTTATAGTCCAACCTAGACGTGTTAGGACTGCGTAAGGCCCCTCTCCTTGGCTATTGATCACTCTCAGTGGCTCCATAGCCTTTGGGACATTTGCACCGATCAATAGGCCCACTTCTGCCTTGATGGATCTTAAGTGGACATCCTTTAGGTAAAGCCATCCTTTTATATCCATTTCTGTAGGAATATTTTCTTCACTAACAGGAATGGCGTTTTGTGTGAAAACCTCAGGAAGCTCTATAAAACTATTGCCATCAAGGCTACATACTTCCAGTCCTCTCATTGCATGGGTTTTCACAGGCTTCTCATGACCCATCGTTCGGAGTAGGATCTCTGTTTTCTTTCCTCTGACAGACAACTGTTCCATCAGTTTCTCCGTGACGAAAGTAGCATTGCTTCCAGGGTCTGAAACGCATAGGTTTCTATCGAACAGCTACCTTTATGTGCCTTTATCCTTACAGGTACCACTGCTAGCTTGTAGTCTGTGGTTCTGTTTCCTGTTTGTGCTGTCGATGACACCATAGCAATTTGTGCTGCTGATGACACTTTAGCAATGTTATTGCTCCTGTTGTCTGAATCCTGCTTAATTGCTGGCTTTGGATTTCCTGGAGTAAAGTTCTCTATATGAAGGACAGTCGGATGTTTCTTCTCACAGGAACGACACGTGAGACGTTTCTTGCATTCTTTACTCATATGACCTTTAATCAAGCAAGCA
>NC_048426.1:3229972-3231506 GCF_013103735.1 Etheostoma cragini | reverse complement strand
GATGTTTCTTCTCACAGGAACGACACGTGAGACGTTTCTTGCATTCTTTACTCATATGACCTTTAATCAAGCAAGCAAAGCAGAGTCCATTTCTCTGAAGCAGCTCAACTTTCTCTTTGTGGGGAATCTTTGTTATGATTCCACATTTTTCCATCACGTGATCTCCTTCACAGAAAGCGCAAGGCTTGACAAAAGCGTCGAAGGCTGTACGGATACTCTCTGGCTTGTCTCTCCTGTTCTGTACATTGGTCTTCATGTTTGTTTCTGTCTTGGGAACAACCGTTGTCACAAAGCTTTTCTTGCTGCTAGATCTCATGAATGGTAAGTCTCTTTTTGATTTCCTACCATTTGTGCTTCCAGCAGGGTCATAGATATCCCTGAAAACAGGATCTTGAATGATTCTGGCCTGTTTTTCCACAAACAGAACAAGGTCATGGAATCTAGGCCTCTGCTGTGTTCTTTCAGTGATGTTACATACAACGGACCGCCACGTCTCTCGAAGTTTAAACGGGAGTTTGGCAACAAGTCTTTCCATGTTAGATGGTGAGTCCAGCTCTGACATGTATGGAAGCTCCTGAACTGCATTACCACAACCTCTTAGATAGAGGGCATAGCTGTGAAGTGCCTTTCCATCATCTGTACAAATTGGGTTCCAGTTTAAGGCCTTTTCGACGTATGCAGATGTGACTTTAAAATGGTCGCCAAAATAATACTTAAGTAGGCGCTTTGCTTCCTCGTAACCAGTTGATGGGTTCATGTGAAAGCAGCTTTGAACCAGCTCTTTTGGCTGACCTACTGTATACTGTTCCAGGAAGTGCAGCCGATCCTCGTTACTGTTGGTTTTGTCCTCGATGTTATGCTTAAAAGCCTTCATAAACGGCCTGAAAGTGAGAGGATCACCGTCGAACACCAGCACCTCCCTTCTCGGGAGTTTGGATTCTTTCTGCTGTATCACCAGCAGATCCGCCAGGTCGGTTTGTCTTTGTATGATGTTTGTGAGGTCGATGCTCTGAGCCGTTTCACCTCTGGGGGTGGATTCGCCTCGCCTGCGTGGTCCATCAGATACAACAACCTTAAATGGGGGTAAATTCGTTGCAGTCCTTGGTGCTTGCTCAGACCTTTTTGTAAATCCAGTTAGTGGTGGGTACCGAGTGTGGATCATTTTCTGTAAAGGTGTTTTAGGTATGGTTCCTATCCGTGCAAACTCCAGTTGCGCCAGGCTTCCTTCTATTCTGTCAGATACATTAACTTGGTCATCCTTTTCTTTTCCAAGTTCCGAGGCTTCATCACTCTCAAAGTCCTCCAGAGCCTTTAGCCTCGCATCAGCTGCAGCAATATCTGCTTCCAAATCCAAGGACTCCATTTTTAAACCCAGCTGATGCTTCTCCCTTTCCAGTTTGTGTTTCCTTTTGAGAGCTTCAGCTCTGGCCTGCAGAGCAGCTTTGTCTGCAGCAGCCTTCATGCGTGCTGAAACAACGGATGATGATTTGGATCCTCTAGAGCTCTTTGATCCAGTCTGTGAGACACTGTCCCC
>NC_048426.1:3224804-3229872 GCF_013103735.1 Etheostoma cragini | reverse complement strand
TATCCCAAGGCTGGAACTTGCCAGCGCAGTCCTTGCTGCTAGGATAGACCGGATGTTAAGGAGAGAGCTTGAGTTAACACTCGGAGACTCCGGTTTTTGGACTGACAGCACCGCTGTCCTGAAATACATCCAAAATGATGCTAGAAGGTTTCAAACCTATGTGGCTAATAGAGTGTCCATTATTCGTGATTTGACAAACAAATCCCAATGGCACCACAGAAAGACCGGTCTTAACCCGGCAGACAGTGCTTCGAGGGGCATGAAAGCTGAGACCTTTCTTAAAGAAGGACACTGGCTGAGAGGGCCACATTTCCTGATGCAGTCTGAAACAAACTGGCCAGCGATCAAAGTACCACCCACACTGTCTGACGGTGATCCGGAGGTCAAGAAGGTAGCCTTGGCTTTCAGTACAAGTGTGGGGCAGAATCTAAGTCCTCTGACTCGTTTTATTGAGCACTTCTCATCATGGGACAGATTAATTCGATCGACAGCCTGGCACCTAAAATTCAAAGAAACTTTGAGACAATCAAATCTAATAAGAACAATCAGTGTCTTGGACCCACCTGGGTCACAGCTGTCTGTGGAAGATCTAGCAAAGGCCGAGCAATCACTCGTGTCCTATGTCCAACACCAATCCTTCCAAGGAACGGGAGCTTCGAGAAGCACTTTCTCTTCTTAACCTCAGTAAAATCCAACATTTGATTCACGCTGAAGGTATCAAATGGACATTCAATCCTCCCTACGGACCTCATCATGGAGGAGTAGGGAGCGGCTCATTCGGATTATCAAAAAGATTCTCTACTCCATCACAAGGAAACAGACCCTGGATGACGAGAGTCTCCAAACAGCTCTATGCGAAGTAGAGGCGATCATGAATGACCGACCCATCACAGTCTTGTCTCAGGATGTGAAAGATTCAGAACCTCTGACACCCAACCACCTGCTTCAAATGAGGAGAAAACCTACTCTTCCATCTGGACTGTTTGACCAAAGTGATGGCTAGTCCTTATTCCAGAAATGGAATAAGGTTAAAAAGAATCTAAAGCATGGAGATATAGTTCTGATCATCGATGAAAGCTCACCACGCAACTCCTGGCCCATGGGCAGAATCACGGACATCTTCCCCGATAAAAGGGGACACATACGTCGAGTCAAGATCAGGACACAAAATGGCTCCTTGGAAAGGCCCATCACAAAGCTTTGCCTTCTACAAGACCTGCCCTGATGACACCGGTCCGACCTATGCCCTTTTTATTTCTAAACCCCTGAAAGGACTTTGGCTGAACCTTGTTTTTCTTTTTTCTTCTCAAACATGGATCTACATTGAACTCTTTTGTTGAACCTTTATGAAGTTGTTTCACAAAACGGACTATTGAACCTAAATGGATTATATCCGTGGATTATATTGGACATTCTATGGACAATCTTAAATATTGTCACAAAGGACTTTTGAGTGTATGCTTCCCATGAATAAATGTGTAAATTGCCCTTTAACGGTCAATTAGGGGCCGGAGTGTTGAAGCTATTACACTGATATTAGTTTTCTCCTTTTCACATGCATGTGATTTATAAGTATACTGATATGTGTATTTAGATAATGCTGATTACAATTAATATTGAATATGTTGATGTGATGTTAACAATAATGATGGTGACGTCAGGGGGTGTTAACTCTATATTTAGACCTCACCTGAGCCAAGTGTGCCGGTGACTAGAGAGCGGAAGGAAAATTAATTTTCAACCGCATTTTGTGAGACAAGCGTTTATCTCTTTGTTTAAGATAAGTTTATATATGTTTCTGTTGCAGTTATAGAATAAAGTAACGGATTATTGTGACACTACGAACGAATGCGCGTTGTTTTACTGACCGCTCCTACATTACTACTACGTGTTAAATAATGTACGTAACTTATAATCTCAATCAAAGAGACTTTAGTTGTGAGCAAATCTATGAACTGGCCTCTAAACTTTTCAGCCAACGGGACATCTTGACTGAAACTGCAAGGGTACAAGTTGTAAAATATTTGTCCGTGTGCGGATTATTAATTTATGTTGATTACGATACTAAAAACAAGGCTAACGGACGGCTAATGTTGGGCTATGTGTTGAAAATGCAAGTAAATGCTAAATGACCAAACTTACCAGTCTGAAGGGTAATTTCCAATCTACTGGCAAGTTGCCAAAAGAACAGCAAAAGCAACATTTTCAGCCCAACAAATGTTACATACCCTATCAGGAGACCTCAAGGAACAGCGTGATATACTCCATACAACCATTCTATCACCCCTTTAAAGGAGCAAAGTATTTTAATAGCACCTGCAGGTTCATGTAGCTATTTCACTGTTGAAAATTGTGAATCTTCTTTAAAAATTCTCACAAGTTGTATATTAAAAATGTTTTCACTGCTTGTCTTAACTCAAATATATCAGTCCCTGCCTGGAACTGTGGAGCAAATTGATTTTATAGGTCATAGAAGTTCATATATTTTTTCGTCCAACAGCAGAAGTATGGGACTTTGCTGTCAAAAATCTCCAAAATGATACAGTAAAAATGTCTTATTTTCAGTATGATTGTAGTAACTGATGCCCTGTACACACATGTATGTCAGTCCCTGCCTGGAACTATGGAGCAAATTTATTTTAGAGCTCCTGCAATTTCAATCTTTTTTTCGTCCAACAGCAGAAGTCTGGGACTTTGCTGTCAAAAATCTCCAAAAGTACACAGTATAAATGTCTGATTTTTAATATGATTATAGTTCCTGATGCCTTGTACTCAAATATATCAGCCAATGCCTGGAACTATGGAGCAAATTCACTGTAGAGCTTCTCCATCTTCCATAAATTTATCGTCGAACGGCAGAAGTATGGGACTTTGCTGTCAAAAATCTCCAAAAGTATACAGTAAAAATATCTGATTCTCAGTACGATTGTAGTAACTGATGCCCTGTACTCAAATATATCCGTCCCTGCCTGGAACTATGGAGCAAATTCATTTTAGAGCTCCTGCAATTTCATATTGTTTTTCGTCCAACAGCAGAAGTCTGGGACTTTTCTGTCAAAAATCTCCAAAAGTACACTGTAAAAATGTCTGATTTTTAGTATTATTATAGTTCCTGATGCCTTGTACTCAAATATATCAGCCAATGCCTGGAACTATGGAGCAAATTGATTTTATAGGTCATAGAAGTTCATATTTATTTTCGTCCAACAGCAGAAGTCTGGGACTTTGCTGTCAAAAATCTCCGAAATTATACAGTAAAAATGTCTGATTTTCAGTTTGATTGTAGTTCCTGATGCCTTGTACTCATATATATCAGTCAATGCCTGGAACTATGGAGCAAATTAATTTCAGAGCTTCTCCATTTTCCAATATTTTATCATCGAACGGCAGAAGTATGGGACTTTGCATTGATAAATGTCCAAAATTTAGGGCTACTCCAGTTTCATATTTTTTGTCCTTTTAGCCTAGAAATGAGGGTTTGTAACTTCCTAAAATCTCTATAAACCAATTAATTTCTTGATTTTAAATATGGGTTTAGTTGCCCCTAAAATAAATAGTTGTCTTAAAATATTAATTATGAATGTTATTAACAAAGAATAACTCCAACAACACATTTCTTTCACAATTTAGTGTAATTGTATTGGTTTTGTTTAACGGACAGACAAGGGTTACATATTTCTTGTGGTGAATATAATCCAAAAATCTTGTTTTAAATACTTAGTATTAACACCATATTTTGAAAACCGGAAGTAGTCGCATGTGTGTTGCTCGATAGTGGTGCTGCTAGACTGCTTTTACCATATTTGCTGGTAAAAGAGCGCACTACAAATTAAGTGTCGGCTGATTTGACCACGGAGATCCGAGTGTCGGCCGGCTTGACCGGAGTCCCTAACCCCACCAGACTCCACGTAAATAATCAGTGATTTAACCATCGTAAAATACGGCTTCTAAAACATCTCTGAGCAGCGCTGGCTCTGGCTGTATTGAGCCTGCGGGTGTAGGGTGTGCGACTGTTGGCTACCTATGGTCGGTATTTTCTTTCTTTCATTCCAATTTTGGGTCAGTCAGCATGGCATTCATCCCACTTGGGATGGAGCAGCTCTTATTTCTAGAAATCTTGACAAGTTTATTAGTGGACCTGATCCTTGACAATCCAGAGTTGGGACCAGGAGGCAGAGTCGCAGTTTAACACACTTCTCTGCTCCTCCATTCCCGGAGTTACCTAGTCAAAACCCCATAGTGATGGTGTCTGCCCCCCAACCAGTGAAATTATTTAAATCAAAGGTAAACAGAAAAGGAGCTGTACATGAAAACCTCATAACAATTAAAACCACAAGTGCAATAGTGCAAAAGAATAGGAGAATTAAATGTGGACTCTTAAACATCAGATCTCTCTCTTCTAAAGGTGTACTAGTGAATGAATTAATATCAGATTCTAATATTGATCTATTCTGTTTTACTGAAACCTGGCGGGTAATGGAGAATATGTTAGTCTAAATGAATCCCTCCCAGTCATATTAATACTCACATTCCTCAAGGAACAGGCCGAGGAGGTGGAGTTGCAGCTATCTTTGATTCTAGTCTATTAATCAGATCTAAACCTAAACTAAATTATAACTCATTTGAAAGTCTTGTTCTTAGTCTTTCACACCCAAGTTGGAAATCACTGCAGCCAGTTCTATTTGTTATAGTGTACTGAGCACCTGGTCCATTCTCTGAATTCGTATCTGAATTTGCAGAGTTTTTGTCAAATTTAGTGCTAAAAACGGACAAAGTTCTTATTGTAGGGGATTTTAATATTCATGTGGACGATGAGAATGATAGCCTTAGTACTGGGTTAATCTCTCCATTAGATTCTATTGGCTTCTCTCAAAGTGTTCATAAACCGACTCACTGTTTTAACATCACTGTTTGATTACTTTTGAGTTTATACTGCTGAACTACACGCAATTAGGCAAACCCTTCTATACAAGATGTCTATCTGATAGTGCTGTAGCTAAATTTAAGGATGCGATTCCGTTAGCATTCAATTCACTACCAAGTCAAAAAGTAACTGAGGACTCCTATG
>NC_048426.1:3218853-3224704 GCF_013103735.1 Etheostoma cragini | reverse complement strand
CTAGAAGTACATTTTTTTCAAAAACTTACTCAAGTAAATGTAACGGAGTAAATGTAACTCGTTACTACCCACCTCTGCATTCAGTCATACCTTTTGTATACAAACACATTCCTACCCTTTGTTCAAGTTATTTTCACCAGCTTCCCCCACAAAAGGAAATGCAATTGATTGAGATCAGACCAATCAGTGATAATACAGATGAATAGTTCTAATCTTACTATAAATAGTTCACTAATGTGTTGGGAAAGGCTCACATATTTGATAAAAGTCACTCACTCATCATATATATATATATATATATACACTGTTTTCACGAGATTGACTAGATATCATATGAAAGGATAACGTTTCCAGTTCTGTTGTCGAAGCTAACGGGATGATATAGCTAGCTAGCTGAGTAACGTTACAGCTTAGCTAGAAACCAAACTAGAAGGATTCTACTACGCTGCAGTTAGCTTTCTTGCTGAAATACAATAAAGATTAACCTGACAAAGTGGACAAACATGCATCGTGTCATGTAGCTACATGACAACACGGGCTATTTATTCGAATGAAACAGTTAGGAAAATGAAACGTTAGCCCCTTTGCCATTACAGTTGATCAACACACATTCAGCCTATGCTAGCTACAGGATACGTTAGCATAGCTAAAGTTACTGTTAGCGACGAAATCATACCTACAGCTTGTGGTTGGGATGACCATACAGTCGGAGCAGCAACAGCAGCTTAGCAAATCCAGCTTTAAATTGTCCAAAGTTTTGAAAGCTGTCTTTGGGGAAAAATTTCACAGGGATCTCCTTATAAACATCAGCCATGCCCGTTGAGTGTTTGCTTGATTGGGAAGACTATGATAAGTGTCTCCATTCCCTGTATAGCCTGGAACTCTGCATTTGCGACCCTGGTTCATTGTCAATTTCCTGGAGAATATTCAAAACTTAGTAAATCCCGTCAAAGTACACGAGCAGCGTTCTCAGTCGGACATCTGATTGACCTAACGCTAGCTCCATTAGGAACTGGTCCCCGGTCAGTGGCCTGTATGTTAATATTGGGGTGTGACCGTTCTCCTAATACAGCCATGGGCGTGACAAAGCTACAGGTTCTGAGATCCTGACGTCATCTTTCAGCTTTGTTGGGATTCGCCCGTTTTCAGCGGCAGTTTCAAAATGTGAGATTTTCAGAGGAAACGCATGTCGATGGGATTTTGAGCTTCTATGTATGTCCTATTTACCCAATGAACTGTCGTTATTCACATATGAGAAGGTTAAATCGGTTTTGCATTCTATCACCCCTTTAATCAAGACACATTTACTGTATTTACAAAACTGTAAGGGTAGGACACCACATATAGGCTACTGTATGTGTCATTATTTCCGACACAGACAGCAATCCCAATCACTTGTCTTCACAGCATCAAGCTGTGCTGTGTCCATCTGTAGGCACTGTGCATGAAACCACTTGCAACAGCTGTCACACTGAATCTGTAAAAGTTCAAAACATAACCAATTTTCTTTAAAATACATACTATCATGTCTGCATTCATCGGACGTCACAGTGGGTGATGGTTGAACTGCAACATCTATGAAGAGGATCTGACCAGACACCTTTTATGGTGTCTGGTCAGATCCTTATGTCTGTGTTTTAAAATGAAGGTCGCCAAGTGACTTATTTCAAAGATAATCTTTGGATGAATTTGTTGTGTTTGAAAATACAAATAAAGTTCTTGAAATAATCTTCAGTATCCTGACATCATTGCACTTGTGACTTGTCACTGCATTGTTACAAAGTCCCTTTGACACGCTAAATTGTAAGTTTGGCACACAGGATTAAAAAAAGGTTAAGACAATCTGTTAATAACATATTCACTAAGGTTGGCATGAAGTCACTGTCAAGCCCTTCACTCTTGATACAGTGAGATCATTGTCATACTCACAAAATGAAATATTTACACTACTATAATATTATTATGTTAATATTTAAAATAATGTAAAGAAAACTGTGTTTTAAAGAGCAGGTGTCAATTTTCATGTCAAGCATTACCATAGCAATGTCTGAACAATCTAAATTTTTCAGAATGTGCTAAGATTAATCAGCAGTCAGTGGTTGCAGGGCAACTATTTCACTTCATAACAAAATAAATTGCCAAGTGCCAGTTTTTATTTAGATTGTACAAGAGATCCAGCTGTTTCTCTGTCATCAGGAACAGATGGTACACTTTTGATGTGCCTGACATGGTGATGCCGGAGATATTATGTTTAGTGAAAATGTGTTTCCTATTCTATTCTTTGGATGTCTTCCTCTAAAGGTTAGAAGGATACAAATGTAATAAAAAGATACAAGTGAGGAAATGACCCCATATTTTCCGGAGATCAAACTTTCACAAGCATTCCTGTTACCAAATCCCCAGACCTGCTCCAAATTCATAGTCCAGTCCATTTTACATGTAACTGAAGTCATACCATCAATCCTTTTTTTTCTTACCAATTTTGCTTTACTTTGTCCAGCCTTTTTCCTTTTTTGTAAATCTGCTTAATGTGTTGTGTTTCATGACCAGCGGCCAATTATTGTTAGTCTGTTACTGACCATTGCTTCTAAACTAATGTTCCTTTTACTACCAAGAATAATATTTTGACAAAAATTGATAAGGGAATGGATTCAATCTACTTAGTAAAAAAAAAGGCATTCCTCAATCTTTTTGCAGCATGGTTGGAGTCTGTCTGCTCTGTGGAGTTGTTTGCTGGATCAACCAAATACACAAGAACCATATAAAGTATTAATCCCAAATGATTCCCAATCTCATGAAAATAATTCATAAAAATACAAACAGAGATGCTACTATACAATACAGACAATATTGCTTCGTAGTTGTTAAAGTTGGTCTGAAACACATACAAAATTAACAATTTTTTGGAATGTTTTTATTGCTTCTTTTTTAATTATTCAATTGTATCTGCTTCTTTATATTGTACACACAGTCACACAAATATTGTTTATTAGCTAACAATGAAACATCTGAATGTCTACACAACAGAAAGACTACTTACCCTGGATAAACTGTTCCTTCTTACCATTTCTCTCTTCCCAAGGAGGATCACACCAGATATGTAATGATTGAGAATATAAATTCTTCTCCCCAAATTAAGGTCGTTGACAATGTGATGGAAGAGACTCTCAATGAGCTTGAGATATTTGATTGACAAGAAATTAATTTAAATTTATGACCATTACAACCACACATGCAGCTGATATAACTGGAAAACTAGTTTACTTGTGCACTTGTTTGCAAGTGTACAAACTACATGCAATGCATTTTAAGTCCATATTTAATTGTGGTTGCACTTAATAATACCTCTTCTAAATAGTGAATCATTTCAATTACTCAACAACCACTGTGGTCTTCATGTGCTGGCAGAATAATGTTGTTTGTTTGTCTTTTTTCCGTAGAGTTGGTTCTGTTCTATAAGGACAACATGCCTCGCCTGTAAGCCAGTAGTGAGGTCTAAGGGTCCATAGCTCACTGTGGTGGATAAGTATGCTATTCCCTGTTATGTGAAAGAGGGCCACAGACACCTAAATTCACAAATTTAACTATGTGAAAGCAGTTACAGTAGCAAATATTGTTTTAACACAGCATAGTTGTACCAGTTGCATGTAAGTATAATTACAACCAGAATTCACAATGAGCAGTCTTTATTCAATTCTTTCAATTAACAGCTTTCATATTTGTAAATGTGGATCACCAAGCCTATCATGCTAGAAAAAGATGCCGATTTCAGTTCAGATAAAGCTATTTTCTACAAACTTTTGTAAAATCACAAATTCAGAGATGTCATTTTATGAAAATTCCTATAATCATGGGACAGTGTTATGATTCTCTCAACTTTATGTAGCCATTCATTTAAGCAACACAAATGTTTGTTCAATATTTAGTCAAAGATGTCCTGTAGGCCTATGGAGCAAATTCATTTAAGAGCTCCTACAGTTTCCTATATTTTATCGTCGAACGGCAGAAGTAGGGACTTTGCATCCATAAATCTCCACAATTATACAGTAAAAATGTCTAAATATCAGTAGGAGTGTAGCAGGTGATGCCCTGTACACATGTATGTCAGTCCCTGCCTGGCTATGGAGCAAATTCATTTTAGAGCTTCTCCATCTTCCTATTTTTTATCGTTTAACGGAAGAAGTTTAACAAAAATCATACAGTAAAAATGTCTGATTTTCAGTATGATTATAGTAACTGATGCCTTGTACTCAAATATATCAGCCAATGCCTGGGACTATGGAGCAAATTCATTTTAGAGCTTCTCCATTTTCCTATATTTTATCGTCGAACGGTACAAGTATGGGATTTGGCTTCAAAAATCTCCAAAATTATACAGTAAAAATGTCTGATTTTCAGTATAATTGTAGTTCCTGATGCCCTGTACTCAAATATATCAGTCCCTGCCTGGAACTATGGAGCAAATTCATTTTAGAGCTCCTGCAATTTCATATTTTATTTCGTCCAACAGCAGAAGTCTGGGACTTTGCTGTCAAAAATCTCCAAAAGTATAACGTAAAAATGTCTGATTCTCAGTATGAT
Source organism: Etheostoma cragini (assembly GCF_013103735.1). Lineage (NCBI taxonomy): Eukaryota > Metazoa > Chordata > Actinopteri > Perciformes > Percidae > Etheostoma > Etheostoma cragini. The sequence goes on along the minus strand of NC_048426.1, from coordinate 3,220,123 downwards.
TTTAGTTACTGATGCCCTGTACTCAAATATATCAGCCAATGCCTGGAACTATGGAGCAAATTGATTTTATAGGTCATAGAAGTTCATATTTTTTTCGTCCAACAGCAGAAGTCTGGGACTTTGCTGTCAAAAATCTCCAAAATTATACAGTACAAATGTCTGATTCTCAGTATGATTTTAGTTACTGATGCCCTGTACTGAAATATATCAGTCCCTGCCTGGAACTATGAAGCAAATTCATTTTAGAGCTCCTGGAATTTCATATTTGTTTTGTCCAACAGCCAAAGTCTGGGACTTTGCTGTCAAAAATCTCCAAAATTATACAGTAAAAATGTCTGATTCCCAGTATAATGGTTGTTCCTGATGCCTTGTACTCAAATATATCAGTCCCTGCCTGGAACTATGGAGCAAATTCATTTTAGAGCTCCTGCAATTTCATATTTTTTTTCGTCCAACAGCCAAAGTCTGGGACTTTGCTGTCAAAATTCTCCAAAAGTATAAAGTAAAAATGTCTGATTTTCAGTATGATTATAGTTCCTGATGCCTTTTACTCATATATATCAGCCAATGCCTGGAACTATGGAGCAGATTGATTTTATAGGTCATAGAAGTTCATATATTTTATCGTGGAACGGCAGAAGTCTGGGACTTTGCTGTCAGAAATCTCCAAAATCATACCATCAAAATTTTTATGATTCTCAGTATGATTGTAGTAACTGTTGCCCTGTACTCAAATATATCAGTCCCTGCCTGGAACTATGGAGCAAATTTATTTTAGAGCTCCTGCAATTTCAATCTTTTTTTCGTCCAACAGCAGAAGTCTGGGACTTTGCTGTCAAAATCCTCCAAAAGTATATAGTACAAATGTCAGATTTTCAGTATGATTATAGTTTCTGATGCCTTGTACTCATATATATCAGCCAATGCCTGGAACTATGGAGCAAATTGATTTTATAGGTCATAGAAGTTCATATATTTTATCGTGGAACGGCAGAAGTCTGGGACTTTGCTGTCAAAAATCTCCAAAATCATACAGTAAAAATGTCAGATTTTCAGTATAATTGTAGTTCCTGATGCCTTGTACGCAAACATATCAGTCAATGCCTGGGACTATGAAGCAAATTCATTTTAGAGCTTCTCCATTTTCCTATATTTTATTGTCTAACGGCAGAAGTATGGGACTTTGCTGTCGCTGCCTGGAACTATGGAGCAAATTCATTTTAGAGCTCCTGCAATTTCATATTTTTTTTCGTCCAACAGCAGAAGTCTG
>NC_048426.1:3216731-3218753 GCF_013103735.1 Etheostoma cragini | reverse complement strand
CCTGGAACTATGGAGCAAATTCATTTTAGAGCTCCTGCAATTTCATATTTTTTTTCGTCCAACAGCAGAAGTCTGGGATCTTGCTTTCAAAAATCTCCAAGATTATAAGTACAAATGTCTGATTCTCAGTACGATTGTAGTAACTGATGCCCTGTACTCAAATATATCAGTCCCTGCCTGGAACTATGGATCAAATTCATTTTAGAGCTCCTGCAATTTCATATTTTTTTTCCTCCAACAGCCGAAGTCTGGGACTTTGCTGTCAAAAATCTCCAAAATTATACAACAAAAATGTCTGATTCTCAGTTTGATTGTAGCAACTGATGCCCTGTACTCAAATGTATCAGTCCCTGCCTGGAACTATGGAGCAAATTTATTTTAGAGCTCCTGCAATTTCAATCTTTTTTTCGTCCAACAGCAGAAGTCTGGGACTTTGCTGTCAAAATTCTCCAAAAGTATACAGTACAAATGTCAGATTTTCATTATGATTATAGTTCCTGATGCCTTGTATCAGCCAATGCCTGGAACTTTGGAGCAAATTGATTTTATAGGTCATAGAAGTTCATATATTTTATCGTGGAACAGCAGAAGTCTGGGACTTTGCTGTCAAAAATCTCCAAAATTATACAGTAAAAATGTTAGATTTTCAGCATAATTGTAGTTCCTGATGCCTTGTACTCATATATATCAGCCAACGCCTGGAACTATGGAGCAAATTGATTTTATAGGTCATAGAAGTTCATATATTTTATCGTGGAACGGCAGAAGTCTGGGACTTTGCTGTCAAAAATCTCCAAAATCATACAGTAAAAATGTCTGATTTTCAGGATTGTAGTAACTGATGCCCTGTACTCAAACATATCAGTCAATGCCTGGGACTATGGAGCAAAATCATTTTAGAGCTTCTCCATCTTCCTATTTCCTTTCGTCCAACAGCAGAAGTCTGGGACTTTGCTGTCAAAAATCTCCAAAATTATACAGTAAAAATGTCTTATTTTCAGTTTTATTATAGTTCCTGATGCCCTGTACTCAAACATAACAGTCAAGGCCTGGGACTATGGAGCAAATTCATTTTAGAGCTTCTCCATCTTCCTATTTTTTATCGTCGAACGGCAGAAGTATGGGACTTTGCTGTCAAAGATCTCCAAACTTATAGAGTACAAATGTCTGATTCTCAGTATGATTGTAGTCACTGATGCCTTGTACTCAAATATATCAGTCCCTGCCTGGAACTATGGAGCAAATTCATTTTAGAGCTCCTGCAATTTCATATTTTTTTTCGTCCAACAGCAGAAGTCTGGGACCTTGCTTTCAAAAATCTCCAAGATTATACAGTCTTGTACTCAAATATATCAGCCAATGCCTGGAACTATGGAGCAAATTGATTTTATAGGTCATAGAAGTTCATATTTATTTTCGTCCAACAGCAAAAGTCTGGGACTAACAAAAAGGTTACTCTTACTGAAATGAAGAAAACAATGGAAGCGGGCTGAAAGCAAGGCCAGAGCTGGAGGAACAAGTCCACATGGTTGCTTGAACAACTTGCTGCCGGTGTAAAACCCCTTCTGGTTTCCACACGAACTGGTTTCCCTATATTGTGTACACCAAACAGCTGCCGTTTTGGGCTGCTTCTGTCACCAGATTTGTCCCACAATCACAAACATATTCTTGGCGTTTTTCAAATCGTTTCCCATATCTGCTGTCGCCAAATTGTTTGGTTAAGTAAGCCACATCACATCCACCTACATACAAAATAAAAGTCAGTAACAATATAACAATATAATCATTCAAGTTTGGATTGATCTTGTGGCAAAAATACATAAATAACACACAAGTCTGCTGCTCAATGCATTGAGCTACCAAAGCTGTATAAGATGACACTTCCAGTTATGCATCTATAAACTATGTCAGCAACCAGGTAACATTCTGTTTTGGCTGATCTAATGGCGTTTTTCCACTGCTGGTAACAGCTTGCCTCGGCTTGCCTCGGCCCGCCTCGGCTCGCCTCGGCCCATTATACTT
>NC_048426.1:3208416-3216631 GCF_013103735.1 Etheostoma cragini | reverse complement strand
TAATGGAAAACCAAAAAAAGCGAGTAGACCCGAGGCGAGTCGAGTAGATACCACGCAGTGGAAAACCGCCATAAGACAACTGGTCACCTGGGTTTAGTTGAAGAAATACCCGATGATAGTTTTCACATTTCTTTCCTCGCATTATCGAATGATGTGACAGTTACTTAGGCGTTGTATCGCTCTCGTTTGGTCGAGGGCTAACTCCTTTTATATCTTCCCCTCAGTAACCCTAGTCCCTACTGTGCCCTCTTCTGGCGTATGATAACACCAATTACTATCAGGCTAGGTCGGTGCTGTTCTTCCTGAAGTCGACGATGATCTCCTTGGTTTTCTTGGTGTTCAGAGCCAAGTTGTTCCCCGAACACCAAGCTCAGGACGGCCTCTCTGTAGGCTGCCTTGTCTCCCTTTGAGATGAGTCCGACCACTGTGGTGTAGTCAGCAAACTTGACGATGAGGTTTTTGTTTTGGGCCAGACTGCACTCGTGAGAGTAGAGACAGTACAGGAGGGGGCTCAGCACGCAGCCCTGTGGGGAGCCGGTACTCAACATGCGAGTTGAGGTGGGGGCCCAGTCTCACCGTCTGGAGCCGATTTGTGAGGAAGTCCTTCATCCAGGCACAAGTGAGAGGGGGGAGGCCGAGAGTGACCAGTTTGGAGATAAGAATGTCTGGGAGGATTGTGTTAAAAACGGAGCTGTAATCCACAAAGAGCATTTGGACATAGCTCTGCTGCTGCTCCAAGTGACTCAGCGCAGAGTGGAGTGATACGGCGATGGCATCCTCTGTGGATCTGTTTGTGCGGTAGGCAAACTGATAGTGGTCCAGAGCTGGGGGGAGGTAGTCCTTATATGTTGGAGAACAAGTCTCTCAAAGCACTTCATGATTACCGGGGGAGGGCCACAGGACAATAATCATTCAAGCTGGTGAGGGGAGACTTCTTTGGCACTGGGATGATTGTGGCTGATTTTAGGCAGGGGGGGATGACAGCCAGGGCCAGGTAGAGGTTGAAGACCCTAGCAAAGATGAGGGCAAGCTGGTGAGCGCACGCCCTGAGCACCTTGCCCGGAACTCCATCTGGGCCAGCAGCCTTCCTTGGGTTCAGTGCCAGGAGTACTGGTATGGTATGGTGATGACTCAAATGTAAATGTGCTGTATTTATATAGCGCTTTTCTAGTCTTAACAACTACTCAAAGCGCCTTCACATCTTACAGGAAACATTCACCATTCACACACATTCATACACTGTGGCCAAGGCTGCCGTACAAGGTGCCACCTGCTCATCAGATTAACATTCACACACATTCACACTTCAATGTGCAGCATCGGGGGCAATTCGGGGTTCAGTGTCTTGCCCAAGGACACTTCGACATGGGACTGCAGGGCCAGGGATTGAACCACCATCTTCCGATTGGCAAGCAACCTCTCTACTACTGAGCCAATTCAGCTTCTCTGACAGCTTTGCACTAAAGTCCCCTGATCTCAGCCTTTGTAGTTTATGATTTCATGTATGCCGCGCCACACCTCCCGTGTGTTGTTGCTGGACAGGTGGGACTCTATGCTGTTCTTTTGGTCCTCTTTGGCTCTTTTAATTCCACGTTTCAGGTCAGCTAGAGCAGCTCTGTACAGAGGGCTGCTCGGTCCGTCTGACCTGAAGGCAGTGTTGCTTAGTGTACACTAAGGAGTGTACCGACATGGCAGGTCACCCAGGGTTTCTGGTTAGGGAAGACCCGAATGATTTTGTCCACAGTCACATTCCCAATGCCGAACTTGATGTAGTCCAGTACTGTTCCTGTGAATGTTTCCAGCTCCTGGTTTACAAATAAGTCCCAATCTGTCTGGCGGAAGCAGTCCTGTAGCTTGGAAAGTGCATTTTTAGGCCAGGTTGTAACAGTCTTCATGGTGAGCCTGGCGGTGCGTCTGAGGGGTGTGTAGGCTGGGGGGAACACTAGAGAGATGGTCTGACTGGCCAAGATGGGGGAAGGGTATGACTCTGTATGCTCGCTTAATGTTGGAGTAGATATGATCCAGGGTGTTCTGTCCTCTAGGAGGACACTTTATATGTTGGTAACATTTTGAAAGTAAAGTCTTACGGCTGGCCTTATTGAAGTCTCCTGCAATTACATAGACACCGTCGCTACTGTTTGTTGACGGTGTCCGACAAGATAGAGAGCGCTGTTTTACATTGGCGTAGGGTAGTATATACACAGCCATGATGATCACTACCGTTAGCTCTCTGGGTTAAAAAAAAGGCCTGCATCTTACAGACATCTACTCAAGGTCAGGGGAGCAGTGTTTGTCTATGATTGTCCCGTTATTACACCAGATGTCATGTACGTACATGCAGAGCGCTCCTCCCCTACTCTTACCAGAGCTTTCAGTCCTGTCCCAGTGTAGTAGTGTGCGTCCTGTAAGCTGCATGCTAACATTGGGTATCCCGAGCTGAAGCCAGGTTTCGGTGATAATAAAAACACAGCAGTCACAGACAAAGGGATTTCCAGCGAGTTGTAATTCCAGGTCCTCAATTTTATGGGTTAGCGCTCTGGCAGTGGAGAGATGCAAGCTCGGAAGAGGTGGCTTGTGAGGTTGTTTTCTTAGCCCTAGCAAGACACCAGCCCAGCGGCCGCGTTTCGGCTTCCTCTCCCTGCGCCGTCTTCGCTGCCTTCTAGCCCTGACAACAATCCACGGAGAGCCGGGCTGCCTGGCTAGGTCTTCTGTGATGTTATGCTTGTTATGAGAATCACACAAAAAGGCTAATGGGCTCCGGTCACCGATGTCCAAAAGTTCTTGGCGGGTGTAGTGGATTTTTGCATAGCCGAGAGCACAAGCAAGAAAAAAAGAAGTACAAAAACAAGGAACACTGAAAGGGTAAATGTGCTGTATTTACATAGCGCTTTCCCAGTCTTAACAACTGCTCAAAGCGCTTTTACATCTACATTCACCATTCACACACATTCATACACTGTGGCCGGGGCTGCCGTACAAGGTGCCACCTGCTCATCAGATAAACATTCACACACATTCACACTCCGATGCGCAGCACCGGGGGCAACTCGGGGTTCAGTGTCTTGCCCTGGTGCTTTGGTGCTTCTGGAACCAAAATCGTGTGGCCATTTTTCCTGTTTCGGTGATGAAGAGTGGGTGTTGTGTCGATGCCTTTGCGGCGTACCTGGAGCTGATGTATCTGAGTAGTGGCTCATAGGGGCTTAGGTAAGAGCTGAGGCGGAATATGTAAATAGGGAAGGAATTTCCTAACTGATCTGTTTTGCTTCTTCGAAGGGTGAATATGAGAGACTTTGAGGTGTGGATAGTGATATCTGATAGACTGGGATGACGAGAGGGATTGTATACGGATGAACTTGGTGCAAATTCCAAATACTTTAGGAAGCCGAAAAAAGCCAGCAAGAACATGGATTCCAGAGTCAATTCGATTGATGGGGACATGTGCCCTGAACGCAGTGAATGGATGCAGAGGCTGACGAGGTCGGAAGTGAGCGGTAAGCGTCTGGCGGTTAAAGAGGGTTTCTGTTTCTGCAAGCCTTTAATTAGCATTGTGACATGGGAATGAGAGGTGGCTGGGCATTTGAGGCCTGTGACTATTTTGACAAAGAAGTTGATGCCTGCTAGGTATGTCTAGGTATGTAGGTATGCTAGGAATGGTAGAGGCGCGTATTTTTTTGATGGAATGTGCGTGGGTAATGAAATTGCAGATGGATGTGACGTCCAGAGAGGGGAAAGGAAGCTGGTATGTGGCTTGATATGCCTTGAAGCAATTCCAGCCGGTTAGGTATGCGGAGAGAGTGCTGGGGGCGAGACTGTTGATGATGACATCTTGAGAGGCGTAAGAAAGATGTCTTATCTGGTGCGGTAGGTGAATGTTGTGGCTGAAAACGTTGGCACTGGCGTTGGGTGAATGTCTGAATCTGGAGCAGCAATCGTTGAACAACTGAATGACCCCGGGAAGGGAGAGAAAGTCCTCGTAAAAGAACGAGATGCCATTCCAAGAAGCCAGGAACTGCTGCCACAAGCGCATTTCCATCTTACACATGTCATCCAATATGACCCTGTCATGAAGAGAGGGGACGGTGGCTGCTTTGGACAAAAGACTAGACAGGAAGGATCTGGCCTGGGGAATGATGCGGACAGCGTAATTGAGATGGCCAAGGAGGGCCAATAACTGCCGTTTGGTGCATCTGGCTGCGAGGAGGAAGTTCGACATGAGGAGGGCAATGCGCTGCACCTTATCGGAGGGCAAAGACGCCTGGAAGGACACGGAATCCAGGGTAATGCCCAAGAACTCCAAGGAGGTGCTAGGCCCTGACGTTTTCTCGTCTGACAGAGGGACGCCAAGGTCACGGAACGCCGCGACGAGGGTACGAAGCCCCGTGTGAGGAGGAGAGGATGGAGGGGTGACGACGACGAAATCGTCGAGGAGGTGGATAAAGTAAGGAAGTCTGCAATTGTTAATCAGGATCCAGCACAGTGCCTCGGACAGAGAGTCGAATATCTTGGGACTGCTCCTGCAGCCGAAGGCATGGCGCACAGAGAAATAGTAGGCCCCCTCCCAGCAGACCACTGAAAAACGTCAGTAGGCTGGGTGAATGGGCAAGATCTTAAACGCACTAGTAATGTCGGTCTTGGAAAGCCAAGCCCCGCGTCCAGCAAAACGAATAAGGGAGATAGCGTGAGTAATGGACGCGTACCGCATGGAGAAGTCCGGACTGGGAATAACGCTATTGATGCTCGGGACAACCGAGCCGTGAGGGGAAGAAAGGTCGATGACCAACCTCTTCTTCCCGGAGTACTTCCGAGTGGCGACCCCTATGGGACTAATGCGGAACACCGGAAACAGAGGCACGGCGAACGGGCCAATCATAAAACCGTCCCTCACCTCCTTCGCCAGTAAAGAGGTGACGGCAAGAGGGTCCGTGAGAGCGGACTGGAGGTTGAGGCAAGCGTGCGAAGTCACGGGGAGGACAGCGATACCTGGATGGAAACCATAAGTTAAGCCGTCAAGGAGAAAATCAACAAAGAGTCTATCAGGGTGATGAAAGCACAAGGCATATTCGGCTGGAGTCAGGCGGGAGAGGGGGTAAGTACAGACCAAGAGGAAAAGAAGAAGGCCGAGAATCGCCCGGGATGACGCCGGGCAGGTGCTGAAGAGCCGCCGGGCAGGGCGCAGGAACACCGGAGCGGGCCGCCTGGATGGAGAGAGGAACGGAAGCCGCATGGCTGAGAGCGGCAGAAGGAAGGGTAGAGGAAGGGATGAAGGGATGAAGGGATGCATGTGCACGGGGATCTAGTGAAGCCTGCGAACACAAGGATGAAAAGAAGGCTGAGATCGCCTGAGACATGACAAACACAGAGGGAGCAGGCACGGGGGGGACATACAACCTGACCCCCGCCAGGGGGAGCCGACAGAGCATGTAGCGGCAGTCGACGACCAGTGACGTCAGGCATGACGCCGCCGGCCGAGGCCGACAGCGGCGGGGAACCCGGAAGTGCCGGAGGCCCGGAGAATGCATCCCCGCGGCCAGCAGCGGAGGCAAGGTACAGCTGGAACAAGGCGCGTTTATTGTCGCTTCGGCGGAAAGGAATGCCATTCCCGCTGAGGAACTGGTGAAGGCGCGCCACCGTCCAGTCCTGGACATTGGGCGACAACGGCGGGGGCGGGGACGGCCGTGCAACGGGAGAGGGCGCGCTGCGCCGAGGCGAGTAGAGGGCGTCCCCGCGAGACGAAGGCCTGCGACGAGGAGGCGGCGGATGACTGCCCCCGCGCCCGTGGATGCCCGACACGGCAGAAGGAGATGAAGAAGCCAGAGAGTCGCTAGGAGCCGGGGACAGGTCGGTAGAGCCGGGGAGACCCCGGCGAAGCCGAGGCACGGTGACGGAGGACTGCAAACGGCGCCGACGAGACACGATACGGGGCACCGACCGCTGCGGCGTGGCAGGAAACAAATCAGAGTCGAAGACGTCGTCGTAGAGATCATTGTCGACGGCAAGTGAGTTCAGTTTGATCTTGGGATCCATGACAGAGTGCGAGGGATGCGGGCTCACTGGCGTCAAGCGATCAGAGATAACAAGGCTGCTGCATGACATAGTATATATAGGTTTGTCTGGTGATTAGAGGCGTGTTTTAGGCGTGGCCCCGCGCCCAAACCTCAGTTAACAAATTAACTCCATTTGTTAAGAAACTGATGCAAACCTGTAGAAATGACAAACAGGTCGAAGAGGTCGAAACGCACAGTTCCTGCATGGAGAAGTGTGTTTAACAGCTACTGTTTTGAAAAAAAATTGAAACCTGTTGAAATGACAACTACAAGCTTAAAAAAACACAAAAAGCTCAGAAGAGGCCCAAACGCACGTTTCCAGAATGGACATGTGTGTTTAACAGCTTTTGTTAAGAATTCAATGTAAAACTGTTGAAATGACAGCGAAATGGTAAAAACATCACAAAAAGGTCAGAAGAGGCCAAAAAGCATGTTTTCAGCATGGAGATTTGTGTTTAACAGCTTTTGTCAACAATACTAATGTAAAACTGTTGAAATGACAGAACCAAGGTTAAAACATCACAGAAACATCAGAAGAGGCCGAAAAAGCACGTTTCCAGCATGGAGATGTGTGTTTAACAGCTTTTGTTAAGAAACTAATGTTAAACTGTTGAAATCACAGAAACAAGGTTAAAACATCACAAAAATATCAGAAGACGACGAAACGCACATTTCCAGCAAGGAGATTTGTGTTTAACAACTTTTGTTAAGAAACCAATGTAAAACTGTTGAAATGACAGATACAAGGTTAAAACATCACAGAAACATCAGAAGAGGCCGAAACGCACGTTTCCAGCATGGAGATGTGTATTTAACCGCTTTTATTAGGAAACCAGTGTAAAACTGTCGAATTGACAGAAACAAGGTTAAAACATCACAGAAACATCAGAAGAGGCCGATGCGCACGTTTCCACTAGAGGCTGACATTTTTTCGGGAATGTCCCGGGTCACGGGATTCCCGTTGGATTCCTGCAGGATGGGAATCATATTTACTATTAATCACGGGATTTGGACGGTACAGGATAAATGGTTAACGGGAGCAGACGGGAGCAGGAATCAACCAATAGCAAAGACGACAAAAAAATCTAAATGCAAAAAAAAAGTAAATGCACCATTTTGTAGTTTTCCTTTTAATACGCCTACAATGTAACGCAACTAAAAAATAACTACACGACCCAGCCATCCAAGAACCCATCAGGTCTTTTTGTCACAGTTTACCGCCGTAATTGAAGAGCAGTGATGGAGTGAGCTAACAGCCGCGGAGAAGTCGATGTGGCAAAAAATTATTTACAGCGCAAAGTCAGAAGTAATAACATGTCTATTAAGTTCACAGAACTGGTCGGAAAGTCTGAAATATTAATTAAGTTTATGAGAGTAGAATGTGACGGTGATAGCACGATGTACGCTGCTTGGAAGACATGCTTAGTCTTAGTCAAGTACGCAAGTGATTCAGGGACGAGCGGTCTGAAGAGGCACACTTGCAAGGCAAATTCGGGAAAGAATCAGCCAAACATCGCTTCGTTCATCAAGCGAAAATTGCCGTCAAATGGGAGCGGTACAGGAGCGTGAGTCAGTTTAAACAGGAGCGGGATGGGAGTGGGACTGAATTTACAAGGAGCGGGATGGGATGGGATTAGTTTTTAAACTTTGGTCTGGGAGTGGGACGGGCCAAGATATCTTTCTATGGGAGTGGGACGGGACAGGAGTGAAAATCCACTCCCGTGTCATCCTCTAGTTTCCACCATGGAGATGTGTGTTTAACAGCTTTTGTTAAGAAACTAATGTTAAACTGTTGAAATCACAGAAACAAGGTTAAAACATTACAAAAAGATCAGAACAGACCGAAACGCACGTTTTCAGCATGGAGATGTGTGTTTAACAGGTTTTGTTAAGAAACCAATGTAAAACTGTTGAAATGACAGATACAAGGTTAAAACATCACAGAAACATGAGAAGAGGCCGAAACGCACGTTTCCAGCATGGAGATGTGTGTTTTAAAAGCTTTTGTTAAGAAACCAATGTAAAACTGTTGAAATAACACATACAAGGTTAAAATATCACAGAAACATCAGAAGAGGCCGAAACGCACGTTCGCAGCATGGAGATGTGTGTTTAACAGCTTTAGTTAAGAAACCAATGTAAAACTGTTGAAATGACAGATACAAGGTTAA
>NC_048426.1:3205992-3208316 GCF_013103735.1 Etheostoma cragini | reverse complement strand
CATTTCAACAGTTTTACATTAGTTTCTCAACAAAAGCTGTTAAACACACATCTCCATGCTGGAAACGTGTGTTTCGGCTTCTTCTGATGTTTCTGTGATGTTCTAACCCTGTTTCTGTCATTTCAACAGTTTAACATTAGTTAAACACACATCTCCATGCTGGAAACGTGCGTTTCGGCCTCTTCTGATGTTTCTCTGATGTTTGAACCTTGTTTCTGTCATTTCAACAGTTTTACATTATTTTCTTAACAAAAGCTGTTAAACACACATCTCCAAGCTGGAAACGTGTGTTTTGGCCTGTTCTGATGTTTCTGTGATGTTTTAACCTGGTATGTGTCATTTCAACAGTTTTACATTGGTTTCTTAACAAAAGCTGTTAAACACACATCTCCATGCTGGAAACGTGCGTTTCGGCCTCTTCTGATGTTTCTGTGATGTTCTAACCCTGTTTCTGTCATTTCAACAGTTTTACATGAGTTTTGTTGACAAAAGCTGTTAAACACACATCTCCATGCTGGAAACGGGCGTTTTGGCCTCTTCAATTTTTTTTTATTTCAATTTTTTAAGATCCTCTTCTGATCTTTATTCGATGTTTTAACCTTGTTTCTGTCATTTCAACAGTTTAACATTAGTTAAACACACATCTCCATGCTGGAAACGTGCGTTTCGGCCTCTTCTGATGTTTCTGTGATGTTTGAACCTTGTATGTGTCATTTCAACAGTTTTACATTAGTTTCTCAACAAAAGCTGTTAAACACACATCTCCATGCTGGAAACGTGCGTTTCGGCCTCTTCTGATGTTCCTCTGATGTTTGAACCTTGTTTCTGTGATTTCAACAGTTTTACTTTAGTTTCTTAACAAAAGCTGTTAAACACACATCTCCAAGCTGGAAACGTGCGTTTTGGCCTGTTCTGATGTTTCTGTGATGTTTTAACCTGGTATGTGTCATTTCAACAGTTTTACATTGGTTTCTTAACAAAAGCTGTTAAACACACATCTCCATGCTGGAAACTTGTGTTTCGGCTTCTTCTGATGTTTCTGTGATGTTTTAACCCTGTTTCTGTCATTTCAACAGTTTTACATGAGTTTTGTTTACAAAAGCTGTTAAACACACGTCTCCATGCTGGAAACGTGTGTTTCGGCCTCTTCTGATGTTTCTGTGATGTTTTAACCTTGTTTCTGTGATTTCAACAGTTTAACATTAGTTTCTTAACAAAAGCTGTTAAACACGCATCTCCATGCTGGAAACGTATGTTTCGGCCTCTTCTGATGTTTCTGTGATGTTCTAACCCTGTTTCTGTCATTTCAACACTTTTACATGAGTTTTGTTGACAAAATTTGTTAAACACACATCTCCATGCTGGAAATGTATGTTTTGGCCTCTTCTGATGTTTCTGTGATGTTTTAACCTTGTTTCTGTATTCAACAGTTTTACATTAGTTTCTTAAAAAAAGCTTTTAACAACACATCTCTATGCTGGAAACGTGCGTTTCGGCCTCTTCTGATGTTTCTGTGATGTTTAAACCTTGTTTCTGTGATTTCAACAGTTTAACATTAGTTTCTTAAAAAAAGCTGTTAAAAACACATCTCCATGCTGGAAACGTGCGTTTCGGCCTCTTCTGATGTTTCTGTGATGTTTTAACCTTGTTTCTGTCATTTCAACAGTTTTACATTAGATTTGGTGACAAAAGATGTTAAACACATATCTTCATGCTGGAAACGTGCGTTTTGCCCTCTTCTGATGTTTTTGTGATGTTTTAAGCTTGATTCTGTCTCTTCAACAGTTTAACATTAGTTTATAAACAAAAGCTGTTAAACACACATCTCCAAGCTGGAAAGGTGCGTTTTGGCCTCTTCAATTTTTTTTTATTTCAATTTTTTAAGATCATCTTCTGTTCTTTATGTGATGTTTTAACCTTGTTTCTGTCATTTCAACAGTTTAACATTAGTTAAACACACATCTCCATGCTGGAAACGTGCGTTTCGGCCTCTTCTGATGTTTCTGTGATGTTTTAACCTTGTATGTGTCATTTCAACAGTTTTACATTGGATTCTTATCAAAAGCTGTTACACACACATCTCCATGCTGGAAACGTGCGTTTCGGCCTCTTCTGCTGTTTCTGTGATGTTTTAACCCTGTTTCTGTCATTTAAACAGTTTTACATTAGTTTCTTAACAAAAGCACTTCAACACACATCTCCAAGCTGGAAACGTGCGTTTTGGCCTCTTCTGATGTTTCTGTGACGTTTTAACCTTGTTTCTGTGATTTCAACAGTTTTACATTGGTTTCTTAACAAAAGCTGTTAAACACACATCTCCATGC
>NC_048426.1:3200976-3205892 GCF_013103735.1 Etheostoma cragini | reverse complement strand
GTGATTGGCTGCTTAGAAATTAAGTGTTAACGAGCAGTTGGACAGGTGTACCTAATAAAGTGGCCGGTGAGTGTAATTTACCCATGGGCACTAATAAAGTAACCTGAACCTGAACCTGAATATTATGTAAATAAATATTAATGTGCAAATTGCCATTGTCTTTCATTTGGTTAAATCCTAATAATAGTGCAGCCAAAGCTAGGTCCCTCATTACACAAAACATGTCAAACACAGAACAAGAACATACAAGCAGATATGGGAACTAACAAATTACAAATACTTTATTACTATTCTCAAGTAGATTTTTCAGATATTTTTACTTTACTATTTATTTTTTGGCCAACTTTTTACTTTCACTCCTTACATTTTCACAAGACTATCAGTAATTTCTACTTCTTACATTTTACAAAATTGGCTCGTTACTTTAGTTTTTTATGTGAGGTTGTCTATCAGGTGTGATTGTGTGTGTCGGAGAATAGTGTGGACACGCGCCTCACACCACGAGCGGGCGCACACGTCACATGGAGAAAAAAGTGAGAGAAAAGAAAAGGAGACTAGCTGTCAGAAGGATAATCAGTTGAAATTGCGTGCGTCTTTGAGAACTTATGTTGTCACCTTGTTGTGGTATTGGTCTGTAGTTTTTGCAAATTTAAAAGTTAGCTTGTTTGTGTTCTTCACCTGTTACCTAGGTTACACCTGTTATCTAGGTTGCACCGGGCTTTTGATTCAATTTAATGGCGATTGTTGAAGGTCCTTGCTCATTGAGATAATGTAATTAACAGTGCGTTTATTGTTATTATTTACTAACATATATGATTCCTATGCATTATGTATGGTAGCCTTTACTTTTCTTTTATTACCACATCAACAGCTATAGCAGAGCTACCCACTCCTGTGTTTATACTGATGCTTGACATCAACATAGAGAGGTTGTCTCCATCCGTGTTTTAACAGACACACCTGGGCGAAGTTTGAAACCAGAATCTGCTTTAAATACAGTCCTAATCTAGTCCTCACTAAATTTAAAACAATTTCACTGGAGTTAGTTATTATTTTTGCGTCATCAATACCAGATTGAATCTAATTGGATGGGAATATACACAGACTTCTCACAAAATCACACATGTCCACTGTACGTTCTCAGCATGCTCTCTAGTAACATCTGTCTGGTCCAGGTAGCTTTGTCATTTGCAAGGCTACTTTAACTTTTATACTTCAAGTACATTTCCAAGATTCTGCTTTGTTACTTTTACTTGAGTAAATAAGTTAAATCAGTACTTCTACTTTTATTTTTAACACAATTATCTGTACTTCAAGTTGAGTACGAGAAGTGAGTACTTTTACCATCTCTGCATAAGAGACAGTGACACAAAAGGGAAAGTGTGAGTAAGAGAGAAAACATAGCGAGACGGCTAACACTCAAAGTAGGTCTGTGATCAAGATCAAGCAAAGCTGTTTTCTCCACTCATACACGTTTTCATAAATTGCAAGCATTAAATCTTCATTTAGCAGCACACCATTTGAAAGCTTAAAGTCTCGTGATTCGATTACACATATGATGATTTATAGCAGTTAAACAACTGTTGTAAAGTTAAAGAAAATAAAGATAAACAGAAAAATTCTGCGCCGTCAGTGACTAAAGTGGAATGTGCATACATACTTTTTTCCTCGTGGATTTATTCTTAGCGGTAAAAGAACGCAAGTCAGCCATTCAGTCTATTGTAACCCGAGATGGCCCTTATAGAAGCACATCATGTTGCAAAGGTCAGGGAGAACCAACGTGGGAAAGATTGACATCTATTCCTTCCATTTAAAACTAGATGTTATGAAACCAGCCTACCTGTTTAGCCAATAAGAAGACAAATTGATTGATGCCAAACTTGGCCTTCTTATTGCATTTCACCATTTCATCAATTTATAATTACTTATTCGATAAATTTATGTATGTAGTTATTTCAAGTATGTGTGTGATTGATGTGGATGTGTTTTTGCATTTGAGAAGTTTTGTATTTTGCATTTCTTTGGCTTTTTTCTTAAAGAAAATAAGAAAAACGCATAGACATATCAGTAGAAATGACTTCTTAACTATCCAGTTTTTTTTTTTAATTCTTCTGGATTTTTTCTGTTTTAAGTTGAGACATGTGGCTAGTGTGCTAGTTTGTGTGTATCCCATCTAATAAGCTTACAGCAGTGTTTTAAATCATTTTACAGATGCTTTACTTGGACGGAAATAGAAATTCTCTATTCTAACCTCTTTAGCTCTGTGTTGGTAAGGCCTAGAACCACTGACACTTGGAACAAAAAATTGCGAGTGTTTACTTCCCAATGACCTCAGGCACATCCCAGAGGGCCAAAGTATATGGGAAATGTATCACTTTTTTTGGGCAAAACGTTCAGGCGAGTAAAGCATGGATTTTCTGTGTCTCTGAAGAGGTTAAAATCAACACATTTCTTGTCAACAGAAATAAGAAACCAAAAGCACAAAATGTCTCGGGTTACGTATGTAACCCTTGTTCCCCGAGATAGGGGAACGAGACACTGCGTCGGTTACGACACTATGCCTAAAGGCGTTCCCATAGTGTCGTAACCGACGCAGTTTGAGTTCCCCTCGAAGGGGAACGTCTCGGGTTACGTATGTAACCCTTTTTCCCCGAGATAGGGGAACGAGACGAGAATATGGCGCAGCATTCTGTTCATAGTAGGCCAGATCTTCTCAAAGTTTCCTGTAGCAGTGTGAGACAGACAATATGCATTATGCACCTGCAAACAATTATACATTTTCAAATGCAACTTTAGTTACTAAAATAGGGCATCAAATTTGGATTGTGTCTTTAACAAATGACATTTACTATGATTTCTGATAAACAAAATAAAACTGTCTCACAATATATAATATATATATACATTTCCACAGAGCTTGGGAACCTTTCAAACACTTGTTTAAAATTTTAGTATTCCTTCTTCCTATCTTCAAGCCTTTCTTCCTGTCCACACTGAAATACATTTTTGTGGAAAAGAAGCAACTGTTGGCGCCTACACACAGCACATTTTAGTGAGATTTTTTTCTTCTTTTTGAAACCATCAAATATAAAGTTTCATCTGTGTCTATGGAAGCACTCAGAATAGTATTAAATACACTGTTTCTGAAAATGTAAAGAGTAACGTTAATTCACTTACTCACACATCCATGTGAAGTCGGTGAAAGGCCAGCCCTTTTCCCGATGGCGTGGGCATTTCAAAAAAAGTAGCTGCATCTTCTCCAACTCAGACGTCTTCAAGGCTTCTCCCAGCAAGGCTCTCTCAGCATTACAGCACAGCGTTCTTGGGAAATGTAGGAGGTACTGCCAGGGGATAGACGAGCCGAGAACAGAGCCTTGTGTATCATGCATTTAATGCATAGATAAAGAATAGAAAACTGCCAAAAAGAATTTCAACCCAGATTTGGCGGGTTGGCAGGTGTTAATTTAGAACCCTGGTTATTGCAAAAAGGAATACGCTACTGTAATTGCGTTACTTTTGTAACACGTTATTCCAAACACTGGCAACAGTAAACTTAGATATGACTCTGCCAGGTAAAATTATTATTTTTGTGAAATGAGTCTGGTGGCTTAGAAGAGAGCAAGATAACGGCTTTAGTTCCCCATGGTAAAGGGCTGTCTGAGAGCAAGGTAAAGCGCTGAAAATACTTCAAAAAACGTACAATGCTTTTTGGTTATAATCACCGTTGGAAAGCCTGTTTAGTTCCTTTTCAAATGGTGCCCCATTTGTAATGAACATGCATTTGTAGGATGAGCAGCAGCGCTAAGTATGTGGGTTGCATCCATGAAAATTTTTCCAAATCTTCTCTGTTAATTCCAAACGGCTTGTTCTGCCATTGACTCAGTTGGTGTTTGGTGGATTGGATGATTGAAGTTTTGAAGAAAAAATCATGTTGGCAGTTTAACCATTTATTCATTTCACAAACAGGAGCCTCAGTAGCTTGTGGAAGAACCAAAGACAGCCACAACAGCCTGGCACCTCCTTCTCGTGCTGGTCACCAGCCTGGTCACACACTGCTGTGGGATGGCATCCCATTCATCAACCATTAGTTGTCGCAAGCCAGCCAACATGTTGGTGTTGGTCACTCTGGCAAGAACAGCATGCCCATGTTGATCCACAATTGTTGTGCTGCTCATGTCACAATTGCCTGTACCTTAAAAATGTGGCATCATTTAAAAGGGAACTAAACAGAATTTCCATTGTTATAAAATGTATTGCCAAAAAGCATTGTTACCACAGAGAACTAATCGACCATCCGGTCCGTGTACTTAGCGGCCAACGGATTTTCGTTTTGTAATGAAAAAAAACAAAAACGAAAAACAGCCAGTTTCCCAATTACCATTTGTAAATAGGGAAACAAAAAACGAAAAACGAAAAACAACCCGTTTTTCGTTTTTTGTTTTGTTATTAAAAAACGGAAAACGAAAAACAATCTCGTTATCCGATTTTCTTTCACGAGTTTATGGATGGAAACCGGAAAAAAAAATACGGGTGTATGCGTCTCATTTCTCACACAGACACTGTAACCAGAAACACACAAACACACACACGCACACACGCACGCGCACACACACACACACACACACACACACATACACAAACATATAAAAGAGAATCATTAGTATGTTAGCTACATACTGTATAAACAGCTTAACTGTAGTTAGCAAAAATACCTATACACATATCACCTTGCAGAAAAAATGCGGCTTGGAGATACAGATTTTTAACATGTCCTCAACCTGTTTCTGACACTTACATCAGCTTCACAGTAGTTACTTCACAGAAGTTCCTGTACACATATCGTCTCGGGTTACGTATGTAACCCTTGTTCCCCGAGATAGGGGAACGAGACACTGCGTCGGTTACGACACTATGGG
>NC_048426.1:3198597-3200876 GCF_013103735.1 Etheostoma cragini | reverse complement strand
TGTTGAAATCACAGAAACAAGGTTAAAACATCGCAGAAACATCAGAAGAGGCCGAAACGCACGTTTCCAGCTTGGAGAAGTGTGTTTAAAAGCTTTTGTTAAGAAACCAATGTTAAAGTGTTGAAATGACAGAATCAAGGTTAAAACATCACAGAAACATCAGAAGAGGCCGAAACGCACGTTTCCAGCATGGAGATGTGTGTTTAACAGCTTTTGTTAAAAATCCAATGTAAAACTGTTGAAATGACACATACAAGGTTAAAACATCACAGATACATAAGAAGAGGCCAATACGCATGTTTCCAGCATGGAGATGTGTGTTTAACTAATGTTAAACTGTTGAAATGACAGAAACAAGGTTAAAACCTCACAAAAAGATCAGAAGAGGATCTTAAAAAATTGAAGTAAAAAAAAATTGAAGAGGCCAAAACGCCCAGTTCCAGCATGGAGATGTGTGTTTAACAGCTTTTGTCAACAAAACTCATGTAAAACTGTTGAAATGACACATACAAGGTTAAAACATCACAGAAACATCAGAAGAGGCCGAAACGCACGTTTCCAGCATGGAGATGTGTGTTTAACTAATGTTAAACTGTTGAAATGACAGAAACAAGGTTAAAACATCACAAAAAGATCATAAGAGGATCTTAAAAAATTGAAAAAAAAAAAAATTGAAGAGGCCAAAACGCCCGTTTCCAGCATGGAGATGTGTGTTTAACAGCTTTTGTCAACAGAACTCATGTAAAACTGTTGAAATGACACATACAAGGTTAAAACATCACAGAAACATCAGAACAGGCCAAAACGCACGTTTCCAGCTTGGAGATGTGTGTTTAACAGCTTTTGTTAATAAACTAATGTTAAACTGTTGAAATGACACATACAAGGTTAAAACATCACAGAAACATCAGAAGAGGCCAAAAAGCACGTTTCCAGCATTGCGATGTGTGTTTAACACCTTTTGTTAAGAATAAAATGTAAAACTGTGAAATAACAGAGAAAAGGTCAAAACATCACAAAAAGATCAGAAGAGGCGGAAAAGCATGATTTCAGCATGGAGAATTGTGTTTAACAGCTTTTGTCAACAAAACTAATGTAAAACTGTTGAAATCACAGAAACAAGGTTAAAACATAACAAAAAGATCATAAAAGGCCGAAACGCAGGTTTCCAGCATGGAGATGTGTTTTTAACAGCTTTTTTTAAGAAACTAATGTTAAACTGTTGAAATCACAGAAACAAGGTTAAAACGTCACAGAAACATCACAACAGGCCGAAACGCACGTTTCCAGCATGGAGATGTGTGTTTAACAGCTTTTGTTAAGAAATCAATGTAAAACTGTTGAACTGACAGAGATAACGTTAAAACATCACAGAAACCTCAGAAGGGGCCGAAACACACGTTTCCAGCATGGAGATTTGTGTTTAACAGCTTTTGTTAAGAAACCAATGTAAAACTGTTGAAATGACAGAAACAAGGTTAAAACATCACAGAAACATCAGAAGAGGCCAAAACGCACGTTTCCAGCATGGAGATGTGTGTTTAACAGCTTTTGTTAAGGATCCAATGTAAACCTGTTGAAATGACAGAGAAAAGTTAAAAACATCACAAAAAGTTCTGAAGAGGCCGAAACGCACGTTTCCGGCATGGAGATGTGTGTTTAACAGCTTTTGTTAAGAAACCAATGTTAAACTGTTGAAATGACAGATACAAGGTTAAAACATCACAGAAACATCAGAAGAGGCCGAAACGCACGTTTCCAGCATGGAGATGTGTGTTTAAAAGCTTTTGTTAAGAAACTAATGTAAAACTGTTGAAATGACAGAATTAAGGTTAAAACATCACAGAAAAATCAGAAGAGGCCGAAATGCACGTTTCCAGCATGGAGATGTGTTTTTAACAGCTTTTTTTAAGAAACTAATGTTAAACTGTTGAAATCACAGAACCAAGGTTAAAACATCACAGAAACATCAGAAGAGGCCGAAACGCACGTTTCCAGCATGGAGAAGTGTTTTTAACAGCTTTTGTTAAGAAACTAATGTAAAACTGTTGAAATGACAGAAACAAGGTTAAAACATTACAGAAACATCATAAGAGGCCGAAACGCACGTTTCCAGCATGGAGATGTGTGTTTAACAGCTTTTGTCAACAAAAGTAATGTAAAACCATAGACCGTTAATATAAATGGACAGAGCATGAGTTACGTCACCCATTGGTTTGTGGAGATCAGAAATGAGTCGTCGAGTTTGCGTTTATGGGCGCAGCCATCATGGTTGCGGA
>NC_048426.1:3193994-3198497 GCF_013103735.1 Etheostoma cragini | reverse complement strand
GGTTTAAGTTACTTCCGCAGTGGTTGCACTTTTCCGAACCGGATGCTCTGTCCATCAATATATATACGGTCTATGTGTAAAACTTTTGAAATGACAGAAACAATGTTAAAACATCACAGAAACATCAGAAGAGGCTGAAACGCACGTTTCCGGCATGGAGATGTGTGTTTAACAGCTTTTGTTAAGAAACCAATGTTAAACTGTTGAAATGACAGATATAAGGTGTCGGAGAGAGCGGAGTCAGCGGACTCATGCTCGTCGAAAACGCCGTCCGCCAGCGTTTCCAAGGCGCCGCCGGAGTCCTGTCTGTCTGCCCAGCTGCCGTCTCCGTCCCCGCTAGCCTTGCAAACCAGAAAAGCTTCCGTCCGTCGAGTTAGCTCTTTAGATGACAGGCGGGCGCAGAACTGGCAGGAGGCATGGCGGGTGAGAGCCTGGCCGGCGTGAACGGCACCCAGGCAGGCATCGCAGCGGGGATGGAGGTCCGGCGGGAGGATGTAGCCGGTCCGTCAGGAGGGGCAGATGCGGGCGCCGGCGGAAGGTCTTGGTCTTGACTTCATACTGTGAAGTTGAAGAAAAAGTGGGAGTCGAACAACGGGTCCGCTCTGTATTTATGCAGTAAATGCGGACGTAGTTGAGGCCCGAGCTGGACGCTAGGGCAGGAAAGAAATCTTCACGACTGCGCATGCGCGAAGGGATAAACCCAATAGTGTAGCCCTTAGAGGGCGAAGCCTATACGAAATAGAACAAAAAGATCAGAAGAGGCCGAAAATCTTGTTTTCAGCATGGAGATTTGTGTTTAACAGCTTTTGTCAACAAAACTAAATTGAAACTGTTGAAATGACAGAAACAAGGTTAAAACATCACAAAAAGATCAGAAGAGGCTGAAACACACGTTTCTAGCACGTAGATGTGTATTTAACAGCTTTTATTAGGAAACCAATGTAAAACTGTTGAAATCACAGAAACACTGTAAAAACATCACAAAAAGATCAGAAGAGGCCGAAACGCACGTTTCCAGCATGGAGAAGTGTGTTTAACAGCTTTTGTTAAGAAACCAATGTAAAACTGTTGAAATGACAGATACAAGGTTAAAACATTACAGAAACATCAGAAGAGGCCGAAACGCACGTTTCCAGCATGGAGATGTATTTTTAACAGCTTTTTTTAAGAAACTAATGTTAAACTGTTGAAATCACAGAAACAAGGTTAAAACATCACAAGAGGCCGAAAGGCACGTTTCCAGCATGGAGATGTGTGTTTAACAGATTTTGTTAAGAAACTAATGTAAAACTGTTGAAATGACAGAAACAATGTTAAAACATCACAGAAAAATCAGAAGAGGCCGAAACGCACGTTACCAGCATGGAGATGTGTGTTTAACAGGTTTTGTTAAGAAACCAATGTAAAGCTGTTTAAATGACAGAGAAAAGGTTAAAACATCACAGAAACATCAGAAGAGGTTGAAACGCACGTTTCAAGCATGGAGATGTGTGTTTAACAGCTTTTGTTAAGAAACTAATATAAAACTGTTGAAATGACAGAAACAAGGTTAAAACATCACAGAAATATCAGAAGAGGCCGAAACGCACGTTTCCAGCATGGAGATGTGTGTTTAACAGCTTTTGTTAATAAACTAATGTAAAACTGTTGAAATGACAGAAACAAGGTTAAAACGTCACAGAAACATCAGAAGAGGCCGAAACGCACGTTTCCAGCATGGAGATGTGTGTTTAACAGCTTTTGTTAAGAATCCAATGTAAAACTGTTGAAATGACAGAGAAAAGGTAAAAACATCACAAAAAGATCTGAAGAGGACGAAAAGCATGTTTTCAGCATGGAGATGTGTGTTTAACAGCTTTTGTTAAGACACCAATGTAAAGCTGTTGAAATGACAGAAACAAGGTTAAAACGTCACAGAAACATCAGAAGAGGCCGAAACGCACGTTTCCAGCATGGAGATGTGTGTTTAACAGCTTTTCTTAAGAATCCAATGTAAAACTGTTGAAATGACAGAGAAAAGGTAAAAACATCACAAAAAGATCAGAAGAGGCCAAAAAGCATGTTTTCAGCATGGAGATTTGTGTTTAACAGCTTTTGTCAACAAAACTAATGTAAAACTGTTGAAATGAAAGAAACAAGGTTAAAACATCACAGAAACATCAGAAGAGGCCAAAATGCACGTTTCCCGCATGGAGATGTGTGTTTAACAGCTTTTGATAAGAAACTAATCTAAAACTGTTGAAATGACAGAAACAGGTTTAAAACATCACAGGAACATCAGAAGAGGCCAAAACGCACGTTTCCAGCATGGAGATGTGTGTTTAACAGCTTTTGTTGAGAAACTAATGTAAAACTGTTGAAATGACAGAATCAAGGTTAAAACATCACAGAAATATCAGAAGAGGCCGAAACGCACGTTTCCAGCATGGAGATGTGTTTTTAACAGCTTTTTTAAAGAAACTAATGTTAAACTGTTGAAATCACAGAAACAAGGTTAAAACATCACAGAAACATCAGAAGAGGCCAAAACGCACGTTTCCAGCATGGAGATGTGTGTTTAACAGCTTTTGTTAAGAAATCAATGTAAAACTGTTAAACTGACAGAGATAACGTTAAAACATCACAGAAACCTCAGAAGAGGCCGAAACGCAAGTTCCCAGCATGGAGATGTGTGTTTAACAGCTTTTGTTAAGAAACTAATGTAAAACGGTTGAAATGACAGAAACAAGGTTAAAACATCACAAAAAGATCAGGAGAGGCTAAAACACACGTTCCTAGCATGGAGATGTGTATTTAACAGCTTTTATTAGGAAACCAATGTAAAACTGTTGAAATCCCAGAAACACTGTAAAAACATCACAAAAACATCAGAAGAGGCCGAAACGCACGTTTTCAGCATGGAGATGTGTGTTTAACAGATTTTTTTAAGACACCAATGTAAAGCTGTTGAAATGACAGAGAAAAGGTAAAAACATCACTCAAAGATCAGAAGAGGCCAAAAAGCATGTTTCCAGCATGGAGGTGTGTGTTTAACAGCTTCTGTTAAGAAACCAATGTAAAACTGTTGAAATGACAGAAACAAGGTTAAAACATCACAAAAAGATCAGAACAGGCCGAAATGCACGTTTCCAGCATGGAGATGTCCGTTTAACAGCTTTTTTTAGGAAACCAATGTAAAACTGTTGAAATCACAGAAACAAGGTTAAAACATCACAAAAAGATCAGAAGAGGCCCGAAAGCATGTTTCCAGCATGGAGATTTTTATTTAACAGCTTAAACCAATGTAAAACTGTTGAAATGACAGAAACAAGGTTAAACATCACAAAAAGATCAGAAGAGGCCGAAACGCACGTCTCCAGCATGGAGATGTGTGTTTAACAGCTACTGTAAAAAAAACTAATGTAAAACTGTTAAAATGACAGAAACAAGGTTTCCACATCACAACATTTTTTGTAGAGGACAAAACTCATCTTTCCTGAAAGGAGATGCGTGTACACGAACTTCTGCTTAGAAACTTAGGTAAAACTGTTAAAATGACAGAATAAAGGTTTACAAATCATAAGATCTTCATCTCTTTTAAAGCCCAAATAAATCTTTCCTGCATAGAGCTCTGTTTACAGGACATTATGCTGAGAAACTACTGTTAAACTGTTAACAAGGAAACAAGGTTTACACATCATAAACATATCTTTAGAGGCCAAAACGCATCATACCTGCATGGAGATATGTGTATAGGAACTTCTGCTAAGAAACTATTGTAAAATTTTTAAATGACTAATTCACATTATAAAAAATGTGTACAGGACAAAATGCTTGTGTCCTGTATGCGATACAATATGTGTGTGGGAATTTCTTCTAAGAAACTTCCCCTGGGAAACTAATGTACACCTGTTTAAATGACAGATTCAAGGTTTACACATCATAAGAAGCTGTGTGTAACCCAAAAGGACATTCTTCTGAGAAATTTATACACATATCTCTAGGCAGGAAACATGCAGCAACTTCCGGTGAGAAACTAATGTAAAACTGTTGAAATGACAGAAAAACGGTTTACACATCATAAAAAGTTCTGTAGAGGCCAAAACGCATCTTTCCTGCTAGAGATATTTGTATAAGAACTTCTGCTATGAAACTACTGTAAAGCGGCCATGTGATAGAAACCTATTTTACACATGACAAAAAGCTCTGTTAAGGCCCAAACTCATCTTTCCTTAATAAAGAGATGTGTGTAGGATTCTATTCTAAGTGACGGAAACAGGTTTAACACATGGTAAGAAGCTCTAAGGAGGCCAAACTGCATCTTTTGTCCAGAGAGATATGTGTATAGGAACTTCTGCTAAGAAATGGCTGTAATGCTGCTAAACTAACAGAAACAGTGTTAACCATGTTAAGAAGCTCTGTGTGGGTCCAAACGGATCTTCCCTGCAATGAGTTCCCCTTCGAGGGGAACTCGAACTGCGTCGGTTACGACACTATGGGAACGCCTTTAGGCATGACAGGGCT
>NC_048426.1:3143645-3193894 GCF_013103735.1 Etheostoma cragini | reverse complement strand
CAGTTCTGAAGGCAAAAGGGGGTCCAACCCGTTACTAGCATGGGGTACCTAATAAAGTGGCCGGTGAGTGTAGGTTTACAGTCTAAGAGGCAGGACATCCATAAACTTTGTAAACCACCATATAACATGCAACACACCAAACAATAAAACATGTAACAGAGACAGTAAAACATGGATAAAGGGAATGAGAAAACAAAACACGACCAAAGTGCTTGAGGACTTTGTGCAAATAATTCCACAGTTTGTTCAACAGAGTGATTGCCCCTGGGACAAAATTGTTTTTAAATCTTGTAGTTCTGCAACCAGGGACTTTTAGCCTCCATCCAGAAGGGAAATCTGTTTTTACTTGCCGCCAGGAGAGCTGTTGAGTGTTACCTCTGACAATCTCCAGACCAACTCCAACATTCTCCTTCTGTGCAGCCTTTTAATAGTATGAGTGAAGCAAGTTTACACAATATATGCAGAAACGTGTACAACCTATGGCCGCACACTACACAAGACAACAGCATGACATTTGAGTTCAAAAGGACATACACACATACAATACAGAGGTGAGTAGATTCCATCAATTCAATCAAGAGGGCATAGACGCTCACACAACAGGAGTAAGCAAATAAGGAAGCCTGCTGTTAAGCCAGCTACATTCAAAGTCTTTGTGAGATGACACACAACGTACAATGACAGGCAACGTTCACAAATGAAAACATAATTAAGTCTGTAACATAAAAGCAGTATAAACCTTGAGTATTTTTGTCAAAGTAAAATCTCTAACAGCTGTCCTCTAAGATGGCCCTAACTATGTGCTGTAGTTGTTTAGCATACAGGGATGTGGGGTGCAGCTGGGACTTTCCAGTCACCTTACTTGACCATTTTACAATTTGATTTAGCCGATTCCGGTGCCTAACTGAAACACAACCAAACCATGACACTAAGGAGAATGATATGATGGATTCAATAAAAGCATGATAAAATAATGCCAACATGGTCCTGTCTATGGGAAAATTGTACAATTTTCTCAAGCAGTATAGGGTCTTTTGTCCTTTATTACAGACAGCTTCCCAATTTTCTTGAAAATGTAGTTTAGAGTTGAAAATTTTCCCTAGGTATCTATAGGTTTCTACGTGATCCACAAGTTCATCATTTATAATTGTGGCCTCATATCCTGGCGTTTTACCAAAATCAATGTACACATCCTTTGTTTTAGATATGTTCAATTGAAGGTGTGACTCTGCACATCATTGGACAAAGTCTTCAATTGTTGGTCTTTGGCCTCTGTCATTTTTATGGAGCAGACTCTTCTAGTCCCCTACTACATTTAGGGACTGGAACCACTACAGAATCCTTACAGATTTTTGGTACATGTTGTGTCAGCGGGGATTTATTTAAAATATATTGGAACATTAACTCTAGATTAGATGTTTTTGCCCACAGAGGTTATCAGGTCCATGACTTTTATTAATCGTTGTCTTACTAAAGACGTGCTTAACATCTTTATATGTGATGTTAAAATGCTGGTCATCCTTGAATTTATGTTGGAGTTCTTGGACCTCTTGGCTGAAATCAAACTTGTCAAAGTTTAGAAATTAGAAATTTAGAAAAGAAACTTGGTTTAGAAATGGTTGAAAGCATTAGCAAGCTTAGCATCAGATTTAAACCCTTTAAGATAGACATGGCTATTTTTACTCTGATTCTCGATGCCTGCTGTGGTTTTCAAACAGGAGTTTATACTTATATCTTTGTTTGCTTTAGATATCTCAACTTTAAGCTCCTTGGAGGCTACATGTAGATCAGAGGCGGTTCCATGCTTATGAGCATGTTTTTTTTCCGTATACTATCTTTAATGGACCTATTCACCCATGGTTTATTATAAGGGTATATCTTTACTTGTTTGCAGGGGACATTAATATCTCTACAGAAGGCCACATGACAACAGTCATTTCTTGGTAGCTGAATCGATAACGGGTGATCTTTCATTTTTGGTTTGGATTTGTGCCGGACTGAATGCTCCTCCTTAATGTACCAGCGCTCTGGAATTACTAAAAAAAAGAGAAATGTTGACAGTGCATTATTACAGGAGACACATTTGCTCTGCAGGCGGATACTGGCTGTTTAACCAATAGATTCTATCACACAATTGCATCCTCCTCAGTAACTTCTATTGTATACAAACAGAACCTCCCACTTAAAGTTTTGTCCTCTATGGACTTCCAATCGCATTACCTGACCATAAAGGGATCTTTGCGCCACCACCCTTGGCAAGCCATCTCAACATGTGGTTAGATGGCGATTCAATACCGCTTTACTTAAAAAATAATCCTATATCACTTCTTCCAACCATATTATAAATAATATCATAATCCTACAATGAATTGTGAAAAAAAAACTTTCTAGATATTGTGTTGTTACTTTAGTCGGGTCATCATCAAAAAAGCAAATTAGTACATTCATGATTTTGTCCATGTTAACATTAGTTGCGTCATGTAAATTTATTAAACCATTTTTAATCTATTTATTTTTCTAAAACGGTTACACGCCAGAAATCTGGGACCAGGCCCGAGTACTTTAAGCCCTGCATTAGTTAGAGCTGCGTACCTCTCATATGACTGGTAGGTGAAATCTACTGACTAGAAAATGTTAAAGTTCCCAAATTTCTTTTCTTTTTTTTTTTTTCCTCATGCCAGAGATAAGGCACGGTGCCAGAATACGTTAAGCCCTCTCACTGTTACAAACAAATTTCAACGTCTTTTGTGAGGAGTATGGAATCTTATCAGGCTTTGAAATTAACTGGTCAAAGTCTGCACTGCTTAATTTAAATAATAACTCAACACTGTCTGCTAACATTGTTAAGCAGTTTAAATATTTAGACATTCGGGTTTTCCCCTGCTTAAACCAGATTATTAAACATAACTATTCTGTTGCTCTGAACAGCGTTTTGAAAGATATGGAAAAGTTGATGGGTCGTCCCATGTTGATTCAAAACCTGTATCTCAGTGGTTAATATTCATGTTTTACCCAGGGTCAATTTTGTAAGCTCTATGCTACCTCTCTCCTCTCCTGCTGGCTACTGGAACCCACCCAGAAACAATCTTTGAAAAAATGAACTAAATTAATATTAAGACATTGTTTCTTGAATTATTCATTATCATTAAATATACTATCTACTTTCAAATTTTGTGATCACAATTTTTATTTATCTTTTATATATTTAAGGAACAAACACTTAGAAACAATTCACTGAGACGGAGAGTGCGTCCCAGGGCCAAAAACTAAATAAAAGATTAAAACTGAGAGGAAACAAAGGAGGGAGACTAAACAACACATGCCGAAACAGACATACACACAGACAGACACAAGACAAGGGACCAAACAATTTTTTTTTTTAAATGCTTTTTGTGGTGGCTGTGGCTCAGTGGTAGAGTGGTCACCTGCCAATTGGAAAGTTGGTGGTTTGATACCTGTCCCTGCAGCCCCATGTCAAAGTGTCCTTGGGGCAAGATACTGAACCCCAAGTTGCTACTAATTCTGTGCATTGGAGTGTAAATCTGTGTTTATCTGATAAGCAGGTGGCTTCCTCAGCCACATGTGTGTGAATGGTTCCTTTATCATGTAAAAGAACTTTGAGTATTCTCAACAACTAGAAAAGTACTACATGAGAACATTCACATTTGAGATCTTCTCTTACACCGTAGCTCTATTACTTTTCAAATTATGGACCAATGAACTTTGAAAGGGGCGTGGCTCTGGACATAAATTAATATAAAGCAGCAACCGTAAGGTCAATCATCACATAAATTGTGTTCAAATAAGTGCCCCATATATATATATATATATATATATATATATATATATATATATATATATATGCCACTAGGAGGCGCTACAAGCGCAAGATGGGTGGCATTAAACACATTTTAATATCAATCACATGTTCATTGTCCAATCGTCACGAATCTGGACCACACCCTGAAAGTTTCATATATAAATTCACTATAAATGCAAACAGACTGCAGGTGATATAGCGCAAGTCAGGCTATGAAAGACTAAATGTTTGTTCAGTCAACACAAAACTTCCAGGAAATGTCTATACAAGACCATACACATACACTGCAAGTCTCATTCAAACTGACCACTAGGGGACAGTTTAAATGTCCAATAACTGGACGTGGAATGACGCAAATCAAGGTTTGAGCTTGGAATCGCAGTTTTGGCTTTATTAGCAATTGTTTTTTCTGTTGGCAACTGCTTTTATAATATTGCTGTGAGCTGGACTGAACTACATATTACACTGAATTGAAGGTAAATGTTTTTGACAAATCAGTTGCAGGCATTTTAAACAAAGTGCACTGTTTGTCAAATCATTACAAAGCGTGCAGGATATGTTTTATAACAACGTCAGACCAAATTTGTAAAAAAGTCACTATTGAGAAAAAAGACTTGAACGGTTGAATCGCCGCTTGCGGCTATATTTTTGTTTATTTTTTGTGTGAAAAGGATTGACAGAGAATAGGGAGCCCTTAAGATAAAAACATAAATGAAACCAGATGTTGGCAGCTGTTCAGGGCTAAAGTATAAAGCCAAAGTATATAAAGTATAACAAAACCAAACAGAGTCAGCGAGAGGAACAGTTGTTTGTATGAGGGAGGGGGGGGGGGGCGTCTGAGCACTGGGGCTCAGTGACATGTGAGCACTCAGTGCTTAAATAAACCCTGTTCTCCATGGGTATCACAAGAATTACAATGCTTCGTGTGGACTCTGTGTGACCTATCACTAATGACTATATACTAGTTTGGCCTCTGAAATCAGGTCTAGTCAGTAAATGAAGTGCTAATGAATGTTTACGTAATTAACAGGGACCCATACTTAGTAGTTACCCTCTGAAAGAACAATCAGTTATTACTGATTGTACTTTCAGAGGGTAACTACTAAGTATGTCAATTACAACAAACACCTTAACACAGCGCTGCGGAGGAGGGTCTGGCTCGCCCACATAGAATTCTGGAATGGGAAGAAAATGTGCTCTGGCTTATTGGCATTGGAGCCATGGTGCCGCAGCAAAATAGCCTTGGGATGGAACTTGTTTTGGCCGAAAATGAGGAACATGTACCGGAACCTATCTTGCAAATGAAATGTTGATATAAACTAGAGCCTCTCTGACAGCGAACATCTGCCAGATGCTGAAACCCAACAGGCTCAATGGGATGTTGTTGTGCAGCCAAGCCTGACCTTTGACCTCCCTGTAGACCAGTGTTACCAGAAAACACACATTTCTGCTAATGGTAAAAACAAAACTGGCTCAATTTAATGTAAAACAAAAATAATTCCACTCAGGTTAGTCTAATAACATTATTAAGATTCAGTAAATATTGATAGTGTTCTCCTTATTTTAATTAAGATATGACATATTAGTAAGGGCGGACTCTGTTGACTGAAGAAAAAACAAAAATGTATGTACTTAATTAAAGCTGCAAGCGGCGATGAACGGGTCTTTGCCTCCTTGCAGGTCAGCCACTCTTTGCTACCGTGCATTTGCGCAGTACTCAGACACTGCAAAGCCAAAGATCGATTTTGCTCCTTGAGTGCTATCTGTGTGTGACCCAACCTGCTCCTTCCTTAAAAAACTTCCTTATAGATGTATTTTAAAATTCTGTTTTTTTCAAATAAAAAGGAGAGATCATGATGCCTTCTATTTCTAGAGCTAGATAAGTTTACCAGTACTTATCTGAACTAACGACATGATCACTGTCACTAGAAAGAAAAGGAGACTTCCACAACTCTTGGCAACTCCTCATTTGCCCTCTCACGTCTGGCAGGATTGAAATTATATGGCTGCTGGCCTTTCCACCGCTTCCTCATCCTAGTCAGTTGCCATAGTTCTAGTACTAGGCTGAGGCTACTGTCCCTAATGAGACATCATCAGTCTTAACGTCTACTCAAAGTGCTTTTACATCATAACGGAAACATTCACACACATCCATACACTGTGGCCGAGGCTGCTGTACAAGGTGCTACCTGCTCATCAGATAAACACTCACACACATTTGCAGCAGGGCTTGAACCTCCAATC
This sequence comes from Etheostoma cragini, assembly GCF_013103735.1. Classification (NCBI taxonomy): domain Eukaryota; kingdom Metazoa; phylum Chordata; class Actinopteri; order Perciformes; family Percidae; genus Etheostoma; species Etheostoma cragini. The sequence continues at coordinate 3,187,830 of NC_048426.1, read as the reverse complement.
TTGTGATTGGCAGGAAACCACTCTACTACTGAGCCACAGCCGACCCTATAGAGCAACCATACCACTCCCAAGCCCAAATGTGAATTTAGATGAAAGAGTTTGATATTCTGCACATGGCTGCACCCGTTTTCGTGGATCCTAAAGTCCTCAAACTAGTCTTCGTAAAGTGAGAAATTCCGCACGAAAATCTACATATCGTAAATTTTAGTATTCTGTAATTTTTTTCCAAAACTAGCTTGATAGAATTCCAGTTGATATGCATGTTCCCTCAAAAGTTGGTATATTAACGTATTGCTTTTGTTGCCAATAGGGGGCGCTATGGAGCCTGTGACCAGTCACAACAGTACTTAGTGACTTTACATAGGTCAGACATGTGTAACAACTTTTTGTGAGTTTTCCAGCATGCTAACATCCTTAAAAATAAGACAGAAGGTGCGGAATAATAATAATAATTCTTACAAAAACAAGAGCTCCCTTGCACTTCAGGGCTCGTGCCCTAATTAACTGTAATATAGTCTACAACTTAATGATGCATAAAGGTATTCTGGTTTATCTCATAAGCGGGGCAGGAACCCTTTTTTACAGTTGTTAATGGATTCCAAATTACATTTACCAAACAATATCTTTAATAAGTAAATAAGGAATGATCACACTTCTCAACAAAAACTGTCCAATCTAGTTAAAAAAACACATGAGACATATACGATATCCGATGCCTTGGGCTTCCTTTGTTTTGGCATTTAAGACCATGTACAATGTCATTTTGACAAACGGAGACATTTCCCTTTGTTTGGACTTGTTGTTTACATGCAAAAAGAGAATTCTCCTCTGAAAACAAGTCTTTTTAAAACCTCCTGCCAGAGTGGACATTTATTAAATCTTTGTTTGCATGTAAACTGAGACAAACAGAGGTTTAAACAGCCAAGAAAGTGAGGAAGAGAAGAGAGAGGAAGTCATTTGTTGCTGTTGTTGCCATTTTTGGGATTCTGATTGGCTAATGGGCTTAAGCTTCTCGTTACACTGCCACACAGGTTTGGCGTGCTCTTGGCAGCATATATACACGGGTACATGTAAATGAACACTTTTCTGAAAACTGACAGGTGTGCACAATGTCATTTTTTGAACCGGAGAGACTGAAATGTCCATCTATGTAAATAGCTGCCAACTTGTAAACGTAGTCTTAAACTCCAGTGGCTTTTTGAGGACTATGGTTAACCTTTCCTCGGATCTTTGCAAGGTAGAGCCAGACAGCTAGCTTTCAATATCTGTCCATAGTTTTCAGTGACTGAAACAACTTTTAAACATACATGTTCCACCAAAACAGTTTCCTTCCAAGTCTATTTTGCAGTGGCACCGGCCAAGACAAATGATTGGTTTAAAAAAATGCCAATAAACCACAGCACGTTTTCCTCCTATCCTAAAATTCTATGTGGAGTAGCCAGACTCTCCTGCAGGATGCTTTGGAGGAGAGTCTGGGTGAGTGAGACTAGAACATATTTAACCACTCTCTCTGAAGTACAGTTCTCAATCAGTACTTATGCTTACTCACAAGCTCACAGGTCTTTACAGGATTGTTTTTTGGGGTTGTCTACAGCTCTCCTCTTAACCATTTGGATTATAGCAAATATTGCAAACACTTCACTATATGTGACATAGTATCATATATATAGCTATATCATGCTTGTATAACATCCTCTTATGTAAATCTGTTTGGCTTACTCCTTAAAACAGTTACTTAAACATCAGCATCATAAAACAAAAGTCCAATACATGACCACTACACTCAATCAGCCCGGGATCATGTCATGGTCTCTTAATAGTATAAATCATGAATCAGAAACATTTTTTTTAACTTAATGCTTAGCAGGAAAAACAGATTTTTTTGGCCTTGTTTTTCCAATTTTACCCAACAAAAATAGTTTATTTACAAAGTGTATAGTTAAAAATAAGTATATATGTTGTGTTAGACAGATGTTATACATTCAGTGGTGCTGGTCAGACAGACACCACAGTCACATCTTAGGGCCTCGGGGTAGGTGTAGATGGGGTCGACGTTTGGCAGGCAGTTGGGCAGTTTCACAGAAACTAGACGGGTCTCGTTGTAGGTACAAACACGCTGGTAGGACTCAATGAAGGGAGGGTCCAGGACTGGCTTCTGGAAATATAAACAGACAAAGGGTCGGGTCAGGGTGTCTGTGGCTCAGGTGGTAGTAATATGTCAAGGTGTCTGTGGGCAAGACACTGAACCCCGAATTGCTCCAGATGCTGCGCCACCAGGGTAATAGGAAAACATTTAAAGTGTTTACTTTGAAGGTTGGCCTTTGACCGTTTCGTTCTTGTGAATCTCTACAGAGAGATTTCAGGTGGTGTCAAACTCCCCGATGGCCATATTGGACTCATGGGCCACAAGCTTGTTATTCTTCTAAATGTTAAACTTCTGTAAAAGCATATAATGCATAAAACAGAAACAATAAGATGGCCCACTCATGGACACATTGCTCTCAGCAGCCCTAGTGATCAGAAAAAAGAAAAAGAAATTCACCTTAGTAGACTTTTCATTTTAATAAAACCTTTTGTTCAGCTCATTATTTCAAATAAATAATTTGCCAGTAAACCTCCGTTTTGCTATATATGAAGTGATAGTATTGTAGTGTTGGTGTGAGCCCTGAACCCCTAGCCGTCTGTAATGTCAGACATGGACTTCCTCCGCTGCATTCTGGCCTCCCTTTGGGGTAGTGCAGACAGAAAGATGACGGGATCACCAATCTTGGGCCTTGTGCACGCACACCAGCTACACTGCAATAAAAAGCTGAGAGAGTCATGAGCGTCCTAATTCCTCTTTTGCCAAGTTTTCATAACTTGACATTTCACAGGATTTCTTTGTAATTAGTAAGCAACGACTTATGGAATCCAATTGTTTCCTTATGCACTTGAGGAGACCGCTGCTGTCACTTACGTCTCGGCATTCAACGCTGTTTTCCAGTCTTCAGAACTAAATTTCTCTGCACACTGCTACAAAAGCCTCCTGTCCTCCTCCACTCATATACATGATTTATACCTCACACAGCCTCTCTTGTAGGCCGCTATATTGTTGGCAAGTGTTGGGCAAGTTACGTCCAAAATGTAATACAATATAGATTACTAGTTACTGTTATTTGAGAATAATATGTTATATATTACAATATTACTGTCTCTGAATTGTAATGCATGACACTACTTTTACATTACTTTTGAGTTACTTTCACCAAAATAGTTTGAATTGGCAGATAGCGTTTGAATTTCCCCACCGGATCAATAAAGTCTCTTATTTATCCACTCACACATCATAGATTATTCTTAATGTTTTGTAAAATGTATATGATTATGCAAAGTAAAAATATACAAATAAAAAAGTAAAATGTACAATAGTAGGAGAAAATAAATATACTCAATTAACATTACCTTACAGTTGTATTGAAGTTTCAAACTAAAGGTAGTCTAAATAATACTTTATTCATCCCACAGTGGGTAATTTCCCTTATTGCAGCAGCAGCGGTTTCCTACAGTAAAAGCAAGAGAACAAACAAACACAAACAACAGGCAAACAAAAGACAATGAGCAGAAAGTATTAAATGAATGTAAAGTGGCAATAAATGAAAGGTATTGTGGTTATATATAGTACAAATAACAATATTGCAGTGTAAGTAAATGACATTAAAATTAAATTGAATATGTAACATAGCAGAGGTAAGGAACCATAATGAAAGTGATATTGAACTGTGACCATAAATAATATTGAAAAAGTAAGTACTTGTAATGGAAAAATAAAAATACAGATAATAAAGTGTTTGAAGTGATTGTTAAACAGGAACAGAAAATACAACATTATCATGTAGTGCAGGTGTTGTAGAGTCTGACAGTGGTCGGGATGAACGACCTGCGGTACCTCTCCTTCTTACACCGTGGGTGTATCAGTCAGCTGCTGAATGAGCTGCTCAGGGACCCCACACTGTCTTGTAGGGGGTGAGAGGTGTTGTCCACGATGGATGTCTGCTTAGCTAAAATCCTTTTCCCCCCCACTTTCTCTCGCTCGCTCTCCTGATCAGTCCATTGAGTCTGCTCTTGTCCCTATCCTTGTTAGCATGATTGAAGTCCCCGGAGATGAGGAGGAGGCAATGGGGGTGCTAGTTTTGAAGTTGAGAGACGACAGTGTGAATCTGATCTGAACATGTAGCAGCGACCGCCGAGAGTGGGGATGTATACAGTCACAGCAAAAACCTATGAGAACTGCGGTCATCTCAACCGTTGAATATAGCAACACTAACTACTACTCACGGCTATTTTGTCCTGTGAAGAAATGTTTTTCGGTGTTGGTGAATTCTTAAATAAACAAAACAACACTAAATGTTGCGTTAAAATGCGTTGTAACTCGCATTACTGAGATTGTAACGAATATAATATTACCGAGATTTAGTTGGTTATTTAATTAGTAATGCCTTATTTTACTGCGTTACAGCAAAAAGGAATACATTACTGCAATTGCGTTACTTTTGTAACGAGTTACTCCCAACACTGTCGTTGGCTAGTTTATATTATTTAAATTAAAACATCAGATTTTGGGGGATCGCACGTGATGCACCGAGCCGAACAGAAAGTTATTAAACTTAAACCTTAAACTTTATTTTTCGACATTATCCTAACTCCATGTGCCACGGAGCCCGGCAAAGCCCAAAGAAGCTACGTGGCACCCTTATCTCCATCCCATGGGCCCACCACCTGTGGGAGGAACCGCTGGGGTCGGGTGCGCTGCCACATGGGTGCTGAGAAAGTGAGTTGTTTAGCGTAATCCCTTTATGTTTAGATGCCTTTGAGCATTGTATTAGAGATATGCTTAAATATTGTCACGTAATTTGGTTAGATACATGTTTAGCGCGAGTCAATATAACCTCGCATGTACGGAAATTACTTTCAATTTGGTAAATCCTTATTAACTTAGTTCGTGATTAATGTGGGTATCCACTTAAACTGTAACCTGGTTTATATTTGATCTATATTAACATTTAGATGTGATATTATTTTGCCTTAGTAGACCTGTTCCTCACGATATATGCTATGTGTAAGATGTGGCGCATTTGTAAATCGATAAGTGGCCACACTCGTGGAAACATTCCAGAGCCCTTGCAGGCATTCTAACGTTAATTCAGTTGGCCACTAGGTGGCACTGTTGTATTGCATTTCACTAGTAAATACTGTTGTGCCATCAGAAATAGTCACTATAGTTAAGAAACGTCAGTTTAGTCTGTAAATGTAAATGATGCAGCTAATTTGATAGTGAGAAATTAATCATGTTATTTCTGTTCTTTTTCTTGTTTATTTCAGACAACACACACCCAGACACGCAAGAAGACAGAGAAATTCCTAATCACCTAACTATATGCACATATAGCCATTAACTGCCAAACAGTGTACCCCATTGTGCTATGCTGTGCTGTGTAAATCCTTCAAAACATCAAGAAAAGTTCTGGTCTGGATTGAACTGCATCAACTCCTTTGTGTTCTGAATGACATCCCAGTGAGACACCCATCTTGGAAGTTGTTAATGAATGTAAATAATTAGGTGTGATTATAGACTCTAGACTCTTTTTTAAAAACATGTTAAAATGATATCCAAAAGAATCAAATTCAATCTTCATAATTTTAAACAAATCAGAGGGTCCCTATCAGATTCATCTGCTCTGATGTTTCTGCACTCAATGATACTTTCACATGGGAACTATTGCATGACTAGCTGGTCTATGTCAGGTACAACTACTCTAAAACCAGTTGAGCTTCTTTACAAGAAGGCGCTTAAGACTCTGGATAAAAACCCTTTCTCTTATCATCATTGCAATATCTTAGAGAAATATAACATACTGAGTTTTGATAGTTATTTTAAAGATTTACAAATTAAACTAAAACTAAACACAATTTTCTTCATTGTGCTTAATTTATAAAGTACTTCATGGCCTGGCGCCACCTCCACTGCTGGAGTTTATTAAATATAGACACACTCGGATCACAAGAGCCGTTGTAAACGGGGACTGTGAGGTTCCTTTTAGAAAAACCTCAGTTCAGCTCATCTCATTCAGTCATAATGCACTGTCTCTTAAAGGCAGTGCATTATGGAACACACTTCCTCCAACTATAAGGGGCGTCCCACTTTGGCCTCCTTTAAGAGCCAGGTAAAGCTGTGGCTTAGAGCTAACTAAACATGTAATCACCGCTTACTTGTGTTTTCATTTTTTTTTTACTAATGAATGGTCCTGTTTCTTCAGTTTTTCTTTTTCTTTTTTCTTCTTTTCATTTTGTTTCTTCTTGTTTTTATCTACTAAGCTACTATCCTATGTCTTTTTTACTGTAACTCCAACCTGCCTATTGGACTGCAGATGGAAATCAGCCCTCGGGCTACAATCTGGCACATTTACGTGTACTGTTGTGCATGTTCATCGATGTGCATTGTCCTGAATTAATAAAACAAATAAATTAATAAAATCTTATAGTCATCATTCCTAATTCAGTCCTACCATATTCACTAACCCCTCATCTATTTAATAAGGTTGCAAGTGACATTCTAAAAGGCTTTACGTGAAAAAGCTTAACGTGGTTTAATGTATCTAAACAATGATCAATTTTCACCAAATTTCTCATGGCCATATCTTATCATGAACACTTAAGCCTGTCAAAAAAACTAAACCGAAATCCAACGATTATTAAAGTGATGTTGCATTAACGTTTTCTTCTTAACTGGCGCCTATGGCAAGGATAAAGCTTAACTTTGTTTGATGTACCTAAACAATGATCAATGCTTACATAATTTCTTTCTCATATTGCTCCTCATAGTCACTGAAAACTGTCAAAACATCTAACAAAAAGTCCAAATATTATCGGCGTTATCTGACATTAAGCGTTTCTGCTTCATTAGAGCGTACAAGGAAAACACCTAAAGATGAACTGAACTGGAATTTGAATAATGGGGATATAACAGATGTATTTTATTTCTTCTCACAGGAACAAATATTAAAATGGGTGAATTTGTTAAAAGGGATAAAATAGTAAGTTTAAAGTGTTTTTGTTGTTACATGGGCTCCGCCATGCTGGAATTCCACAATCTTCTACGTCACTGGGATGGTAAGCTACTCCGTGGCTAAATAGCACTAGCAGCGAAGCCATAGGAACAACATACAAAGAGTTGGAGGCGAGCAGATATACAACTGAGGAAGCGGAAACAAAGAAGTCTGGGGGGGTCATACTGTATTGCCCCTGGCTGCAGTAAGGAACTGTATAGGACTAAGGCAACTGGGGTTACATCATATTTCCACAGGCTACCTTTGACAAGGAAAGAAACAGTCCTCATCTCATGGCTAGCAGCTAGCTACCTTACAATGAGCCAGCCCTCCGACAGACCCTGGATTTCGAGTCTGTAGCATTAATTAGCAACGGACTATTTGGAGAGCTGTGCTTCTGATACAACAGTGTCACTTGTGAGATTAAGTCCAACAGAATGAAACCTGAGGCCTTCAGGCTCCAGTACAGGGCAGACCGATTGAACACCGGCAAGTAACACCACCAATGCTACCTGCCGTAGACACGCTCACGGCAGACAGAGAGGTAGCTATGTTTATCTGTTGTCAACATACTATTAAGTCTACTAGCCAAAAGGCTGGATGTAACGTTGTTGTCACATCACATACACAAACAACAAACATATTCACTTACTTACAGAGAAAGACAGAGAAAGACAGACTCGAATTGTGGCACTTTAAAGAAAAAGTTTGAATGTGTAGTCTCGAAAATAGACACAAAAGGCAGCACTACATTGGCTTAATTAATGTGAAGAAGAGTCCAAGGACACAAAAGGTAACGTCTCTAAAAGTAGTCATGAAGGGTAGTGACACTGAGGGTGGTCACGAAAGGTAGCACTAACATTGACTAATTAGTGTGAAGGTAGTCTCAAGTTTACACTTGTGTTTTATCTATTTAATTATTTTTTTTCTTCTTTTTTTTGAGGATACTTGTGTTTTATCTGTTTAACTGATTTTGTTTAAGCACTTTGAATTGCCCTGTTGCTGAAATGTGCTATACAAATAAAGCGGCCTTGCCTTGCCTTACAAAAATAAAGCCCAACAAAACAGACTGATACACTGGGCATTACTTGAAATTGAGACACAACACCAAGCTAGATACCAAACAAATCAACCGAGGGAAAGGGCTAGTAACTTAATATGTTGGAAGCACTCTTATAACAAACTTCACAAGCTAGCACTCCGACCATGAAATGTATAAATAAACCAAGACTCTGACGATATCACAGATCGATGACACGTTTACTAGCCGCTATCTAAACCACAGAATCCAACGTACTCTCTACTCACCCTGAAGCTAGCTGATGTTCACCGTCTCAGGGCACGTTGTTGATGCAAAAACAGCTGCTAGTTCCATGGTAAAAATCTGCTAACTCTACACCTGCCTAAAGTAAAGTAAATGGCAAAACTCGTGAATCCTCCGTGCATCTATGGTCAAACTGGGGTAACTCTCCTACGTGCATCTAACAAGCGATCCCAATTACATTTTCCATTTATCTGCCTCTATTTTCTTAAACAAACAGGACCTTAACCATGTTTTTTCTTTTTTCATTAAATGCACACGCTACATAAGCAGTCTATTTCCCAAAATAAATAATGTGCTTGGATACAATAAATGAGTGCATGACAGTAAGCTGCACCCACAGACACACCGGTCACTGTCCCCCCCCAAACGATCCTGTACTAAAGGTGGACAGGAGTCAGACACTACAGGCCTGTCCCTCACAGGCTCAAATGCGTAACCCGTGCCATTAAAATTAATCATTTTTGTGTAGATAATATGCTGCAGCCATTGCCTATATACCTTCACAGGTCCTACCATGCCAGTGACGTCATCGATATTGTCTGTGTTCTAATACTAAAAAACACAATTTTTGTGTTGCTCAAAAAACAGCTACATTGATTTTTTTTATGAACATTTTTTGTGCAATTATCATAAGTTATCAACTTTTACTTGTTCAGTTCAGTTCATCTTTAAGGTGGTTTAATGTACCTAAACAACGATCATTCATCACCAAAATTCTCTCTCATATTGCTCCTCACATCAACTGACAACTGTCAAAACAATCTAACCCAAAGTCCAATTATTATGGACTTTAGCTGACATTAAGTGGTTCTGCTTCATTACGGGCCTTGTAAGGAAAAACCTTAATGTGAAAAAGCTTAACTTGGTTTAATGTACCTAAACAACAATTAATAAAAACAAATACCTTTTGTCTGTTTGTGTTTGGAAATGTTCACACGTGTGTTTTTCCTTGCCTCTGTCGCCTAGTGCTTGCTCTTGGATGGAATTGTTGGGGTTCTGTAAATAACATCACAGAGTGCGGTCTAGACCTGCTAATTTATTAAAAAGCGCAATGATTTGTTGTGATTTGGCCCTAAATAAAACTGAATTGAAAAGGACAAAAAACACTTTATGAGATGTGTAATAGTACCGTTGATGGGTGATTTACCAAATACAGGCACTTTGAATAATTTCTTCACTATGTCTGGAAACAACTAACAGTGGCTAAGACCATATTGTTTGTGTTATGACTCTGCCTCCTGTTTCTCTGTCTGCAGTATCATCTGGATTGGAAATCATTCCTGCTTAGCCTTCTAGTTCAACTACATTTCTGGACCTGCACTAATCCTCCAACCACCTATTCCATTCCCTGCCTACTTTCTGGAGTACCCGTTGTTACATTGCCTTTTCAAATAAATACGCACCTTATTATGCATATTCGACAAATCATGACAGAATGATCCAGCCAAGATGAACAAAGCGGACCTGGACTCTGTTTGCCATGCCATTTCCCAACAAGGAAACATGTTGGGACAGCACGGCGCTACAGGAGATAGCCTCCTCTGTTCAGACCCTGTTTATCAGTCTGTCGAGTATCCAGACTTAGCGCACCAACAGTTCCCTCACCACCTGATCCTATAGCCCCGCTTTATGTCTCAGGAGCTACTTTGTTTCGTGAGCCCAAAGTTTCAACACCTGATAAGTATGATGGGGATTTAGGAGGATGTAATTCGTTTCTCATGCAATGTGATTTGATTTTTGACCTGCAACCCTACTCTTACTCTTCTGACAAAGCAAGGGTTGCTTTTGTGATCGAACTGCTGCTTGGAAAGGCTCTGGAGTTGACAGCCGCCCTCTTGGAACAACAACATCCCTGTTTGGACTCATATCCAGACGTCTGAACTCACGTCAAACCAGGGGGGCTTTGGTTTTTGGATGCTTTAAGTTTTCTCTCACTTTTTGACCAGGTTCACGGAATGGTAAGGTGGACACTCTTTCTTGGATGTTTTCTTTTTTTATTTTTATTTTTTATATTTTATTTTCAATTTTTTTTAAGTTTTATATAACAAAACAGGACAGAAAAAAGCCACACAAAAAAAACACAAACAAACAACGGAGCTGCCAGGAAAATCAAGATTAAAAGCATGTCCTGGAAAAATGCCATGTTGCTGTTATCAACACGTTCAGATGTCATAGCAATACAAGTTGCAATACAGTCAAGAGCACATCTCTACAGAAAAGAATCACATGTTTTTAAGATAGTTTTAAGATTGGTCCCCAGATGCTCAGAAAGCGGTTTTGTGTTTTAGAGTTTTGCATGCGTATCCTTTCCATCTGGATGATCCCAGTCATTTCATTAAGCCATTTTTGAAAGCAGGGAGGAGTGGGGGACTTCCAGTCCAGAAGAATTATTTTCTTCGCGGCAACCATGCCAAGCATTAGTGCTTGTTGCATCTGAGGCGGATACCTGAGAGCCTTTTCTGAACACCCAAAGAGCGCCAGCTCTGGGTCAGGGGCAATGTTCAAGTTAAAGACCAGACTGAACCACTGAAATAAATCACACCAAAACTTATGTAATTGAGGACATAACCAGAAAAGATGTGATAGCAAACCCTCCGCACCTCCGCATCAACCACACAGTGAAGAAAGTGACGGGTAGATTTTATGCAGCTTAAGCTTAAAATAGTGTAATCGATGAACAACTTTATATTGAATCAGTTTATATCTTGCGTTGATAGAGCATGTATGAATTCTAGTCAAAGCTTCAGTCCAGGTATCGTTGGACACCTCAAGCCCCAGTTCGTTAGACCAAGCTTCTCTGAGATGGTGAGTGGATGCGGAGATGGCGAACAGGGACACAAAGCGAGATATTAGGTGCTCGGAGTCAGGAGGAAGCAGCATGAGATCGTAGAATGGGCAACTTGGTGGCATGGTTTCAAAGTTTGGTAGTACACCTTTAGCAAAGTGCCTGATTTGAAAATATCGAAAATGATGAGAATTTGGTAGATCAAATTGCGTGGCCAGCTGACCAAACGAGGCAAAATGTCCGCCCACATATAGGTCTCCGAGGGCAACAAGTCCCTTCTTTCTCCAGTCTGCAAACACCCCATCCGCTTGGAATGGTAGGAATGAATGGTTATGACATATGGGGGTGTGTACAGAAGTGTTCGGCAGCTTGCAGACACTTCTTATCTGATTCAGGATCCTAAGGGAGTTTCTCAAAATGAAGTTTTTACCAACAAATTTAAGAGGAGGCTCTGTTTTGGAAAAAAGCAAGGCACAAAGGGAGGTGCCGCTGTGCACCGCTGCAGCTTCAATGTTTAACCACAGGGGGGAGCCGTTAGGAGCCCCACCGGGCTGACCCCGCCGCCAGTACATCAAGGCCCCTGCATTGGCTGCCCAATAGTAATTCCTGAATACTGGGAGACCAAACCCCCCCTCCTCTGTAGATTTATGCAGGTGCGCTTTAGATATGCGATGCACCTTGTACCCCCAGATGAAAGGAAAGACAATTGAGTCCAAATTCTTAAAAAATGCTGAAGTGAGAAAGATTGGCAGATTCTGAAATAAGTACAAAAACCTAGGGAGAGCCACCATCTTGATTGCATTGATTCGCCCCACCATGGACAGTGGCAGAGTTCTCCACCTCTCTATGTCACCTTTTAGCTTTGTGATCATTTCAGCAAAATTAAGTTTAAATAATTGCTTGGGGTCCCGGGGTATTTTGAGCCCTAGATAGGTGAAATGGTCTTTCACCAGTGTAAATGGCAGTGTGTCAAGGAATTGTGGGTCTAAACTGTCAAATAGGGGCATGAATTCATGAAGTCTGCCAAATGAATTGATGAAGTCAAGCAGAAGGGGGACAGACGCCTCTGGGTCTGAGAGATATAGAAATGTGTCATCTGAATAAAGACCCACCCGGCTTTCCACCTCGCCTATCTTAATGCCGCTGATGCTAGGATGGCTCCTGATCCCTATCGCAAGGGGCTCCAGGGCCAAGTCAAAGAGCAGGGGCGACAGCGGGTCACACTGTCTGACTCCGCGGTGCAGCCCAAAGGGTCCAGATCTATCACCATTGGTGAGGATGGAGGATTTTGGGCAGAGGTATAACATTTTAACCCACGCAACCCACTCTATTTGGTCAAATGCCTTGGCCGCATCAAGGGCCAAGACAGCTGCCCTCGGGGGTCTCCTGAGTTGCTGGCATATATGTTATTTAGGAGCCCTCGTACATTGCAAAATGAGAACCTACCTGGGATAAACCCTGTTTGGTCAGGGTGTATAATTGAGGAGATGTGCCTTCCTAGCCTGTTAGCTAGCACCTTTGTGACAGATTTCTGGTCAAAATTGAGGAGCGCAATGGGTCTGTAGTTTCCAGGCTCAGTACCGTCCTTGCCTTTTTTTAACAAAAGGCAAATATTTGCTTCATACAGCGACCCCGGAAATGCTTTGTTTTCAGTTGAGTCTTTGATCATCCTAAGTAAGAGTGGGGCAAGTGTTTTATGAAATGCCTTATAAAACTCGCAACGAAACCCGTCTGGGCCAGCTGCTTTGCCAGAGGGAAATGATTTAATTGCCTCAACTAACTCATCCTCCGCAAAGTCTGCGTTAAGTTCCAACCTAGATGACTCGTCTAATGTTGGCAGGCATAGAGAGTCAAAAAAGTTAGTGGGATCTGAGCTAGTTGCACTAGATTTAGCAGAATATAATTCTGAGTAAAAGTCTTTAAAGCGAGTATTTATTTCCTTAGGGTTGACCAGCAAATCTCCTGTTTTGGATTTTATTTTATAAATTGCACGACTCGCCTGAGCACCCTTCAACTGTCTAGCCAGCAGCCTCTCCGGTCTATCACCCAACTCAAAGTGCTTCTGTTTTATTTTAAGTATGAGTTTGCCAATGGTTTCACTGAGAATGTAGTTATATTCGTATTTCAACTTTAAAATCTTGTTATAGTCTTCCTGTGACATAGAGTCCCTATAGGCCCGTTCAAGAGCTGGAAGTGCATTTTCAATATCAACCAGGCGATGGCGCTGTTCCCTTTTCTTTGAAGCTTCAAATTAAATTATATGGCCTCTCATAACAACTTTGAGGGTTTCCCAGAGCATTGAGTCCGATACGTCTCCTGTGTCATTGGTCTCAAGAAACTCCCCCAGGCGCGCAGACATGTAGCCCATAAATATTTGGTCAGACAGCAACCATGGATTAAAGCGCCAACAGTAAATTTGTTTTGGCAGGGTGAGCTTCAATTGTAAAGATACTGGACTGTGATCTGATATCAATATATTATGATATTTAGTCTGTACGATGTTGGGTATTAATTTTGCGTCCACAAAAAAATAGTCGATCCTTGTGTATGATTTATGGACATGTGAAAAGTAGGAATAATCCCGGTCTGTCGGATGTTGCAGTCTCCATATGTCAATTACGTTTCTGGATTTAAGTAGGTTATTCAATATTTGGACAGATGCTATGGTGGTTGGAGCGCGGGAGGAAAGTCTGTCAAGGTATGGATCAAGGTAACAGTTAAAGTCGCCACCTATAATTAGATTGGGGGTGCTGAGGTCCGGAATTAGGTGAAATACTTTGCGGAAAAAATTTGGGTCGTCCGTATTTGGACCGTATATGTTAAAAAAAGTGACAGGGAACGAACCAATGTCTCCAGCAATCATAATATACCTGCCATTTGGATCCGTGGTTGCTGAAGTGAGTTGGAATGGAATACTCTTTCGAAAGAGAATGGCGACACCCCTGGCTTTGGAGGTAAACGGTGACTGATAAACTTGAGAGACCCAATTCACTCTCAGCCGCCTTTGTTCTGTAGCTTTTATGTGAGTTTCCTGCAGAAACACTATGTCTGCTTTAAGCGACCTCAAATGCGCAAAAACCTTACCTCGCTTGACTACATGCCCAAGACCGTGCACATTCCATGAGACCAGTGAAATGGTACTCATGTCTGTCTGGTTTTCACCGTTGGGGCTCAACATGTAGACTAATCAAATAGAGAAGGGATAGCAATCCAAGACAGCCAAAAATGATGAAAAGGTAAAAACAATTATTCTGGCAGCTCCGAACAACATCAAACAACACGAACAAACCCAAACCAACCGAACACTTTCACCTAAACAAGCCGGGGCCCCTCTACTGTTCAGAAACAACCAAAATTAACATATGAACTTTAAATGTTTAAATATTACCGTCAGTGATTATGAAATTGTCCTTTATGCTCTGTGCAAAGGTCTGTGAACATAACCTGATTGGCAAATCACAAATCTGTCAGACCGTGTCTAGTCATTTCCAGTGTTGTGTTGGAAGTGGAGATGGCTGGGAAACGCAGGCTGTGCTTGATTTTCAGCTCGCGCAGTGCTGCCATAGTTTCACGGAATCCCCGTCGCTGCTCCATCACCTCAGCAGTATAGTCTGGAAATATGAAGACTTTATGTGCACCATACATGAGGGACTGTTGTCGAGCGAGCCGTATTATCATCTCTTTCTCCTGAAAGTGGTGGACCCGGGCGATAATTGTGCGGGGTCTGACCGAAGGACCAGAGGCTCCGTCTACTGGCCTGGGCTGTAGAGAGCGATGGGCACGGTAAAAAAATTACCGGCTTTGGGAAGTGAGTCTCGCCTAACAGTTTAGGAATGAGAGCGCTTACAAATTCAGTTGGATTTCCTTTCTCCTGTCCTTCGGGAATCCCTACAAACTTAACATTGTTGCGCCTTGAGCGGCCCTCTAAGTCATTTGTTTTGGCTCGGAGGAAAGCGTTCTCCTTCTGTAGCTTGTTGACTGCGGTCTCCATAGCCAGCAGACGAGCATCGTGGTCTGATACCGTCTCGACTACTTGATCCATTTGGGTCGCCAGGCTGTTGTGAGACGACTAGAAGGAGGCCAGCTTCTCATCCAGTAAGTCGAAACGGGTGTTGATAGTCTTCAGGATCGTATCCTGCATGTTTTTCAAGTCCTCCATGGGAGAGGCGTGTTGGTCACCAGGTGGTTCCTCGTTAGCCACCACCACGCTGCCGCTAGCTAGCCTCGGCCTTAGCGGCCTGTCTTTCTTGTCTTTGGCTTTAGGATTAGCGAAAGTCGACATTCCTTGGTCTTAAACGGTCATGCAGGGACATAGAAACAGAACCGGGATGTTGTTGAGCAAACTTGGTTAAAGACGGGCAAATTTATACAAATACAAGTTGAACGGAGAGGAGCTCTCGCAGAGACGTCTTACTTCATACGCTGCACACTAGCGCCCCTCTTGGATGTTTTCTAAGGCTGGGGAAAGTGAGGACAAACCTGAGACTATTCGGCCCCAGAATATTAGGAGGAATTGATGACAGCCCTTTGGTCCCAACCCGGTCCTGGTAACAGTCCATCAAGTTGTCTGTTTGTGCCCAACTCTGTTTGCTCTGCTGTTCGTCAGTAGGCCCGCCCCAGCAAGTTGGCCTGTCAACCCGGGGTGGCTCAAACTATGGCTTTGCTGCAGAAATGGTTTTGGTGGCCTGCCATGGGAGACCAGACTCAGATGTTCATTGCTGCTTGTCCATTTTGCGCTCAAAACAAGGAAACCAATTGACCCAGCTCAAGGATTACTGTATCCTCTGCGCATTCCTCGGCAACCTTGGTCGCATCTGGCTCTGGATTTCGTGTCTGGATAGCCCGTGTCTGTGGTTAACACCGTAATGCTGATGGTCATGGACAGATTCAGAAAGATTGCTCACTTTCAGCCTCCCCCAAGCTCCATTCTGCCACGGAAACAGCTAATATCCTGGTAAAAGAGGAGTTTAGGAAACGCGGTCTACCCAGTGACATGGTCACTTGGGTAGACACGCTTGGAAGGCTTTCTGACAGGCCACTGGTGCTACAGTCAGTCTCACTTCCGGGTTCCATCCCCATTCTAATGGTCAAGCTGAGCAGACTAACCCGAAGATTGAGTCCATGCTTTGCTGCCTCGTCTCTTCAAATACCACCACCTGGTCCTCTCAGCTGCCATGGGCCAAGTACGCTCATAAAAAGCCCCCAACTTCTGCAACTGGCATGTCCCCTTTTCAATGCCTGTACGGACATCCTTCAAAGGAGAAGGATCTTGCTGTTCCCTCTGTCCAAGCTCACGTTCATTGCTGCTACTGGACCTGGCATTGTGTCAAAGAGAACCTTCTTAAAACTATGGACTGTTACCAACGTCAAGCCAACTGTCGCTGTATCCTGATCACCACCTCTGCTCCATTTAAGCCATGACCTGACATCTATTCCCTGCTGGATCTTTAGCGTAACCAGTGCATTTAGCATTCAGTTTTCCTGCCACAAATCTGCCTCCGATTTCTCTGTCTGCAGCATCATCTGGATTGGAAATCATTCCTGCTTAGCCATCTACTTCAACTACATTCCCAGACTTTCACTAATCCTCCAACCACCTATTCCATCCACTGCCTACCTTGTGGACTACCCATTGCTACAATGTCTTTTCAAATAAATACTCACCTTATTATTCATACTCACCTTGTCTTGGTCTGCTTCTGCTTCTGCTTCTGACAAATTGTGACAATTTGAAAATAATACAGATTTTCTAAGGAAAAGTATTAGTTATTAGTAGGGGTGATCCGAGTATCCGGCTGAAACGAGTATCCGGTACGGATAAAGCACTTTTGCCGAGTACAAGTATTTTACGAGTAATATGTGTCAATATCCGTGCTCGGATTGAATACAACTCCTCAACCGGAGAAATAGGCTCCCTCGGCCTCTCTCTCTCTCTCTCTTGCTCTCTCTCGCTCTCTCTGTCTCTCTCTCTCTCTCTCGCTCTCTCTCTCTCTCTCTCTCGCTCCCGCTCTCGCTCTCGCTCCCGCTCCGTCAGGCAGGCAGTCAATCGGATCTGCAGATCTGTTCCGTTAACTTTTAGGGTTTCTTCAGCTTCAGGTTTGTTTTTAACTTCGGTTTATAGTACTTACATAGTAACCAGTAGATTTCTGGTGAACGTGGGTTTAAGACATGCTGCTCGGTTTAAATGCAACTCCCGTTGCGTCTCTGCCATCGGAGATTATTTTTTTTTTACTGTCAGCTGCCCCCCGCCCCCCGCCCCCTCTCTCTCTGTGTCTCTCTCTTACTCACACACACACACACACACACACACACACACACACACACCTGGTGTGAAAAAAAAAGAACCAAAAAAAAAAAATCACACTGATCATAAAAAAATAAAAAGTTAAAAACAGAAAGTTATATTGAGTATGAAAACTCTTGTTCATTACATTTTACTTCATAATTGCAACGGCATGTGTTGTATTCAGTGTTGCAAAACGTTCTGTATAAAGTACATTTGTTACCATGACAACACCATTGATCTGAAGCTTGATGCTGTCATGTAAATAGTTTTCAAATCAGCAATAAATATAACAATTTTTGATCAACTCATAACAATTGCATGCTTAAATAACATACCGGTTAAAGCCCCGCACATTTCAAGAGAGCCCGACCCACTTCCGGTTTAAATCTGACCACTTCCGGTTTAGGCCCCGCCCAGTCAGAGTACGGATCCGGATACAGATAAGTCATGTGGTAAACAGATACAGATACAGATAATGCTGTACTCGCTCATCCCTAGTTATTAGCACTACATAATAAAATGAACTGTTGAAACGGAAGCTACAGAAATTGCAGCCAAGCTACGAAAGAAATAATTCCCCCCCACATGTCCAACATTCTTAGAACAAATCAGATAACCTGCAACAAATGTAGGCTCTTTGAAGCTCTGCTTTGAAAGAAGTTTCATCATAAATACTGCATAGAATTTCACATGTATTTTGACTTAGTCACGGTCAGGTTTAAAAACCCAAATTCAATTCAATTTCTATTTATTAATATAGCGCCAAATCACAACAATATGCCTTGAGGATACTCAGAAAAATGTATTTACCACTTCAAGAAATGTATGTTGGAACGCTGGCTTGAATATTGCCACTCCACAATCCGCAATTAGTAGTTTTTTGTGTTTTCTAGTAAATTAAGAAATGATTAATGTACTGAACAAGTGAAGTTGGTGCTGCTGACTGTGAACTGTAGCAAACCTTAGTTTTCCTGCATTGGGATGAAATGTGTTTGGAGTGAAAAGGTAATACTTTGTCAGATTCATTGCTGGTTCTAGCCTAATGAATTAAAGTGCACTGGTAGAAATATTGTGTGGGCAACATTGCAGACATGAAACTGCAATCAAATTGGATCAACACAGATATGGAGGTACAGGCATATGTGTGTCCATTCAAGTTGACAACAGTTGTACCAATTTTATTTATTTACTAATCATGGTCTTAACATCATAGTCAACAATCATTGTCCACATATGTCCTCTTTCTTCAAATCACCCCATGGCACTAATATTACAGTGAGTTTGTGATGTGGAAATTCTGAATAAATGACTATTCCAAGACTTAGGCTGAATCTCTTACCCCTACCCTTTACCCCTTTCCCTAGGTTTTGCTCGTCAAGCGAGAACTAGTGCTGTCCCAATTCTCTTTTTGATCAAGTGGTAAGTGTTGGATGGCCCTTGGAACCATAGACAGTGAATGAAAAAATCAAGGGAGGATGCAAGCTTACTTGAAATTGAGGGGTAATGATATACATTGTGCAACAGGCAACAAGGGTTGCCGCATCGACCAGAGAGACCCATAAACGTAAGTATTTTCGGCTTAAATAATTGTTTTAAAATTACGACAGTCTTGTTTTGTGGTCTATACAGTCCTGTGCATATACAGTATACTTGCATCCATGTTCCTAACTGAAACCTTTTAAAAATCTCTAGCTTGCTATGCTTACGCTAATCGCTATCCGCTAACGTTAACCACAGTACCGCCTTTCTTTGCCTTGAATGGACTGTACACATCGCATAGACTGTATATGTATAAATATTAACGGTATTTGATACACCGCTACATGCTTTACTTATACCGTCTTGTATCACGCAGGAGGACACAGCTGCTGATACACTTTTGGGCTGAAAACAAGCAGAAGTTTATTAAATCATGTGTTCATTTATTATTGCAATGGTACTGTATTATTGTAATCATTTGTAATTAATTCCTGTTCATGTACTTGTATATTGTTGTTGGTTTTGATACGGGACACTGATGAAATGGGAGGGAAGGGTTACAACAGGCACCAGACTGGTCTGGAATATCAGAATAGCTGTAGTTAATTTGTTTGTTTGTGGTCTTGTTTTTTTTTTTAGTTTTACACATTTGAGCATTATTACAGACGAAAGTAACAGGAGCTGTAACCAGTGTTGTGATTAGTTGGCTTTAATTGACTGATGTAAGAAAGGGAGTTCAATCAGATGCTTCACCACATTGAAGGATTTTTTGGGTTGACAATTATCAACAATTTCATCGAAATTGTAAGCTATCGAAATTGTATGTCATTGTATGTTTGTAGCAAGACAAGGCAAGACACAATGTTTGGGTGGGCTCAGTCTAGAGCCAGCCTTGTTCCTTTCTGCTTCCATAAAATTTAGGTCAAAATAAAGGTCCATATCTGATCTAACTCCCTTCAAACTCCGATATAGGTACACATCACCCCTCTTGGACAGGAAAGGTTCGTGCAATATACTGTCTTTATGCTTGTCAGAATGGCCTCTACTTCACCCATTGAAGTGAATTTGGACTCTTTCTACATAAAAGCCATGACCATTCTAAAGATTTTACTGAAACACTGTACTGCAATGTAATATGATTATGAAAAGAAGAACTTGTTGGCACATTTGACAATGACTTTAATAACTTTCTATTAATTAAACCCCTGTAAAACACGTACAGTACGGGGTTTAATTGTGGAATATTGTAGCTTACAAAAGTAAAAGGTTTGTTATGTTTCTTTTATCAATATAGACTATGTATTAGATACACTAGCCTTAATGCTTAACTGTTATTTTATAGGCCTTATACTAGGCTATTCTATAAATTAAGATGTTATAAAAGACTGATTTAATGGCCTTAAAGTAAGAACTAAGCTCAATGCAATAGGAAGGCTTCTAAATAAAATGAAGCTCCACGCTGATGTGAACTGTACAATTCAGGGTCTGTGCTGCTGACATTATGTTAAGATGTGCCTAGAGCCCGTTATTCACGTTTCAAATAATAAACATTTTCATTGGCCCATCAGTATACTTTGGCTAGTGGAGTCACTATTCATCAAAGACATTCAAGATAGGCGGCAGCACTTTTTTTTTTACAAATCTGGGCGGTGCTACATTCAGCATAGGTTACTTCCTCTTCACTCTTTCAGATTTGTTTCTCTACTACAGGGGGGGCGAACCTGCGGCTTGTGAGCTGCATGCGGCTCTGCCTGCTCCTGTGAGGCTCTTACTGCGTGGCTAGATAAAAAAAAAAAAAAAAAGGTCACATTTTTATAAATATATTTATAACAGCGATTTTTGGTATCGCGTCGTTCGGTAACATTATAGAACATGGAACAATAACCAGGTGGTTTGTTTAAGGGGTGTTGCCGTAGCTAGTAGTATTGTGTATTGACAATGCAAGGTAGGTGCTGCCAGCAAGTGAATAATGGCAGAGTCAGAAGGGAAAAGTAAAACTAAGCGCAAATATGAAGAGGAGCACAGGACATTTTTATCTGAGTGGGTGAAACTGTAATTTTTTGTTGAACAAAATGGGAAGTCTTTCTGCTTGATTTGCAAGACTTCTTTATCGCATTTTAAAGCATCAAAACTGGAGCGCCATTTCACCTCACTCCATGCTAACATCGCCTGGGATTTCCCCAAAGGCATGGTAAATTTGTTGAAACAGCTGTCAGAGAAGCAGACTCAACTTTAGAAAATTTGCAAAGCACTCAGAGACTATCACGTTATCATCATATCCGGTAGCATGGAACATTGCTCGTGCTAGAAGCCATGCAGTGAAGGGGACTTTGTGAAGACATACCTCAAAGATGTCATCGCTATCCTCGCGCCTGAAAATGACAATTTAAAGCGGTCTGTGTCAGACCTACAGCTTTCACGGCACACAGTTGAACAGAGAATATCGGATATTAACAACTCAACTCACAGTTACATACGGACCTTGAGAAATGCATGTATTTCAGCATTGCTTTGGATGAGAGTTTTGACATTCAAGATAAACCTCAGTTGGCAGTATTTGTAAGGTATGTGTCAGAATGCTGCACAATTAAGGAACAGCTGCTTGACATTGTGCCGTTAAAACACAAGACCCGTGGCATTGACCTGAAAGAGACATTCATGACTGTTGCTGAGAAGGGAAATTTCCAGTTGTCAAAACTGACAGCTATAGCCACAGACGGTGCACCAGTTATGTTAAGAGCTGTAAATGGCCTTGTTGGGCTGTGAAAAGCTGATGACCGTTTCCCGGATTTTTGGACATTTCACTGCATCATCCATCAAAAGCATCTGGTGTCTAAGAAGCTGAACTTGGACCACGTCATGAAACCAGTGCTATAAATTGTGAATTTTATTCGCACTCATGCTCTGTATCACAGACAGTTCAAAAACCTCATAGCTGAACTTGATGAAGATCTTCCCAGTGATCTGCTTTTTCGCTGCAATGTGAGATGGCTTTCAAGAGGTAACATATGCTTTACCACTTTTTTGAAATGTCGACATGCTGCATCATCTGAACAAACTGAATGTAGAAAAGTAAAAAATGCTGCCTGACCTGGTGCAAAGTGTTTTCACATTTGTCAACAAGCTCAAGCTATTCGTTCTGTTCTTACCAACACACATGTGAAAGAGTTGCTTCAAGTGGCCACAACTGAGTACAAGCCAGACCTGAAAAGGCTTGTGGATAACAAAGACTGCCAAGTTTCTCTCTGAATCAGTCTAGGTAAGAAAGAAACCTGTAAAACTGTTTGCTTTGTAGGTATATGTATAACAGCCACTGTTGTAGGGTGGGCGTGCATGTGTTGTGGCTCTTTGCTATGGTGCAGTTTTTTTTGGGGGCTCTTTATGCTGGACTGGTTATCCACCTCTATTATCCACCACTATTAAAGAAACATTTTAATATGAGTGAAATAGAGACACACATGACTCTGACACACATGAGATAGAGAATTTTTGGCGATGATTGATAAACCACGTTTCTTTCTTTCAGCTCTTTCACGTTAAGCTTTTTCCTTAAAATACCCTTACGGATACTTCACCGATTGGCATTAAGCTTTGTATCAGTAAAAACTCGATAGTATTTTCGAATGGCCGTGCTACACTCCCTCATGTCCCACCGAGACTAGATTTCTCTGTATTGTGGGTCTGGAAAAAAGCCTCTGATTTAGTGTCATCAGAGGCATTTTTGCCCAGAGGCTTTGGACTACAAGCCAGCTAGTTCCGCATGTTTTCAACCCACCCTAAGGGGGTTACAAAAAAACTAAATTAAAAATACTCAACACACTATGCAAGCTTCCCCTGCTACGGAGACCAGCACCTCAGCCAGTGATGTTGCCCAATTCCGCTAGTTGGTTAAGGAGACATCAGCGGCAGCGTGCGTGAAAGCGGAAATGCCAAACAAGGGCAAGAGTTCCAGCTAGGTGGAAAGCTAACGCTAGACAGACACCTGTCCAATCCATTCTGCTGGCAAGTTTCCGATATTTAGACAACAACCTGGACCACATCCAACTTCAACAAAACTTCCAACGCACGTTCGGAGGCTGCTGTGTTTTTGTGGAAACATGGCTGAACAACAGTGTACCGGACTCGGCTATTTAGCTACCAGGCCTACTAGCCTTCCAAGCAGATGCTGCTCTGTTGGGTAAGACTCGTGGAGGTGGGCTGTGTTAACACAGACACGGACTGGTGCAGAAATGGGGTGCTTTTATCCAACTACTGCTAACCGCTGGTGGAGTTTGTGACTGTTAAATGCTGACCATTCTACATTCCACGCAAATACAGCCCAAGCGGTATTGCTACCAATGCGTTAGCTGAACTTTAAGGAGCCTATAGTGTGTAAGCACTAAATGTAGTCTGTTTTGTGTGTCGTTTTTATATGTCATTTTTATATATTTTAAATGTGTAACACCACTTGAGCCACGGTGAAACGTTTTGTGTATATGGTTGGAATGACAATAAAACACAATTGAATGGAATGCCTCACTGTCTGTCTCTCTGTAAATGGTACACGTGTCTTGGGAGTTGACGCGAAGCAAGTGCATTCTGGGATTTGGTGTCTTTCATCCTCATGAGCCAAAAACCCATTTTTTGGCTTTTCTCGGAAATGAAGGTAACAGTTTTTCAAAGAATTTTACATTTCTATTACATTATATATATATATATTGGACATTTTTCTGTGGTTATGAGGAGCATTATGAGAGAGAAATTTGGTGATCATTGATCGTTGTTTAGTTACATTAAACCACGTTAAGTTTTTTCCTCGCCATAGGGGCCAATGAAGAAGAAAACGTTAATGTAAGATAACTTCTCTAATCTTTGGATTTCAGTTAAGTTGTTTTTACAGGCTTAAGTGTTCATGACAAAGTATGGCCATGAGGAATATGGTGATAATTGATTGTTGTTTAGGTACATTAAACCACAGTAGGCTTTTTCACGTAAAGCGTTTTAGAATGTCCCCGACTACAATGACAAACACAAAATCGTGCAAGCAGCCAGAAACAAAGGCACATAAAACATTGACGGCAGAAACGTCTCATTCTACCAGGATTTCTCCACAAAGGTTGTGAGGAAGAGAAAGGAGTCTGCAAAAACAACTGAGAGAAGCTCGGACAAGGTACTCTTTTCTGTACCCTGCTGTCGTCAAAGTTTTAAAACCCAACGGCACCAGCTTCTCGTTGTCCATCCTGACAGAAGTTAATAAATACATGGCAAACCAGGATTTATCCGTGAAGAGAACAGCTCTCCAAAGGGCCAGACGCCATTGAATTTGAGCATTTGCCCACTAAAGTCGGTTGCGATGAACTGCAGTCAGGTCGAGACCCCATGAGGACGACAAGCATGCAGATGAGTTTCCCTGGGATGGTTTCTCACAGTTTGTGCAGAAATTCTTTGGTTATGCAAACCGATTGTTGCAGTAGCTGTCCATCTACCTCACAGGTGTGGATTATCTTGGCAAATAATAATAACGTATCCTTTATTAGTCCCACAAGGTGAAATTTCAATTTACACTCTGTTGTTATTACACACAGGCCTGAATTACACACACATGCTCAGCACCTATACGGAGCACCTAAATGGAGAGATGTCAGAGTGAGGGGGCTCGCCATGGAAAAGCGCCCCAAGCAGTTGGGAGTTTGGTGCCTTGCTCAAGAGCACCTTGGTAGTGCCCAGGACTGCACCTCTTCAGCTACCAGTCCACTACCATACTTTGGTTCATATGAGGAGTTGAACCGGCAACCCTCCAATTCCTAATCTAACTCCCTACGGACTGAGCTACTGCCAAATATTACACCTTGGCAAAAAGCAGGTGTTGTTAGAATTTTTGACCTCTTTGAGAAAGGAAGATTCAAGAACATCATGGTGTACTTTGCTGAACTGTGTAATAGATCAAAATTTCAATTGGCAACATTTATAAAGAGTTGTAATATAATATTTTGCATCGGGTCTACATATCACCATATATCTATAGTTATATATATAGGTATACAGCTGAAGCCTCACCAAATTGTCCCAAATGTTAATGTCATGTAGGTACCAGGCTGCATTGTTTATGGGAATGCAACGAAATACAAATGTTTTAGAAGATAAGAAGAAGGTATGGACAGATGTCAGTACAGCAATAGGTTAGCAGGTATCAGTAGAACAACTTCTTTGCTTGCTCGGGAAGTTTCCGTTCTCTCTTAAAAAAGATGGAGATGTGATTCAGTCACTTTTAATGCTAGCTATTGTGATCAGGTGGGTCAGTGTTGAGGCCCATGTGGAAATCTCTTATTTCAGAGGTTGTGACTTGAAAACTTGGACACTACATCTAGAAAAGAACTCATATTTTTTTTTAATATAATAATTGTAATAAGCATATGTGGAAGAGGCCACTGGAACTTTTGGGAATGGACTATATTCTGGATTTGAATGGATAGATAATATGATGGACAATTGACACATTTCTTTTTTACTATACAAACCAGTTTTGTAGCGCTGCCGTTTATGTGTTGTTTGTGCATCTGTAAAAAACATCAGATTTTATAAACTACATGTGTTTGGTGTATAGTACAAGTTCATTAAATTTGTACTTGAGTACAGTACTTAGTTACATTCCAGAGAATATATTTTTCTCAGACATCTGACATATTGTATACACAGTATATATCTATCTGTTCTGATATTTGTCCATCTACTGTCTCGCAGCTGACTCCCTGCCGGCACTTACACCCACCTTGCACTAACCTCCCTGTAGTGGGGGGAAAGCAAAAACAGATGCTCTCCATGGGGATCACTTATCTCTTGGTCTCTATAGCTACGTGTCTCGCTGTTTGTCTGCTTGTCTGTCTCTGTGTATTTATCTGTGTGACTGGCTGAATCTGCATCTAGTCCTATGTGTACAGTTGCCATTATGTCACCTCTCAATGTAATCACATTTATACTCGTCTCTCCTCTGTGTTTACAGGACAGTAGCTGCCTCGCAGCTGCTTACCTCCCAGGTCTCACAGCGCCCCCAGCAGGCGTCAGTGGTGATGTGCAAGCCCCCACAGCCAGGCTTCCTGGCTAGGAAAGTGAACTCACGCACGGCACAACCAATAAAGCGCCGCAGATTGACGGCTGCCACCCGATGGAGGGAGTCTGGCTGCAGAGAGATCCAGAGCAGAAAGCAGCACAGGGCCAGCACAGGCCCACTGGGGGGGAGAAGAAGAGATGCGACACAACATTGTGTCTTCAAATGAGATGTTTCAGGTAAAAAGAACCGATGTAGAAGAAGCTGGAAAAGTGTCTATGACTTGCTCAAGGACACTAAAGCTTTTGCAGCGACTGAATCCCAACCAGCTTAAGGAATGGGACTAAAAAGAAAAAGAGTAGCTTTTTTTCTTGCAAAAATCTGTAATATTTCATATTTTATGGCTTCAATTATAACATAGTTCAAATGTTCTAATCTGCATTCTGAGGTCTGTTATGTACCGACTTATTCAGAGTCTTATTTAAGATGCACAGAAAGTCCTACTGAACTAGTTTTTCTTGTGGCTGTCAGATATCTTCCAACAAAATCCTAATAAATGCTTTATATTGCACATGGTTTCCACGGTCATGGAAAACCTGGGAAAGTAATGGAATTTCAAAATCAAAATTTCTAGGCCAGGAAAAGTAATGGAATTGGTAAAATCCTTGAAAGTTTTGGAAAAATCATGGAATTTCAAAATCACATTATCCATGCCCAGGAATAGCCATGGAGTAAGTAAAAACTTAATTCAATTTTAATCATCCAGTTTAACTTTCATTGAAATATAATGAAAACTGTGTTTAACTGTTTTTTAAATGTTAATTATTGGCATGACAGATTATGTATTTCAAACCAAATTAAACTAAATGTAACATTTGGGAAATTAATTTTCACTAAACTGATGTCAGTTAGTTTGAGTAAAAAAAGCTCATTAAAGTTAAATTCATTCCCTTGTAGGCTTATGTTTCCTCAACGGGAAGAAGTGTTCAGGTCCTTTACTTAAGTAAAAGTAATAATACCACACTATTAAAGTACCCTGTTATAAGCAAAAGTAATGCATTGAAAATGTTACTTAAGTCATCATTTAATTTCAGTTATCATTTCAGCTGGACTTGTGGGCCGTTATACTGTTGGACAGTTTTATTTATCATAAAACATCAGATTTAAAAACTACATATGTTTTGTGTGCAAACATCTTGATTTGTAAAGTAACTAGTAACTAAAGCTGTCAGATTAATGTAGTGCAGTAAAAAGCTATATTTCTCTCTGAAATGTAGCAGAGTACAAATAGAAAGTGGCATAAAAGAAAAGACTCAAGTGCAGTACAAGTACCTCAGATTTGTAGTACAGTACTTGAATAACTTAGTTAACGTACTTAGTTACATTCCACCAATGCTGGTTAATAATACTTTTACAGCTGGATGTTTTATAACAGCCCAGTCTAAGATGACACAGAGATTGACAGGCAAAGGGCTTGTATTGACACCACTTTGGACCAAATTAATTGTATGAGTAGATGGGTAGTGGTCGTCACATTGCCCTCCTAACCGAGCAGAAGTGTTTTTTGGGGGCTCCCACCGGCCCATATTGCACAATGTCGGCAGCAAAGGCTTATGAGATCTTCTGGTAATCACTGCCGTCAAAAGAAGTATGCAGCGTTAGGCTGCCACTCTCTATCAGCGAGACAGGTCTACATGAGACATTTTGAAAACATGTTTTCAAATGCAAACTGAAATCTCATCACAATGGGCATTCTGGTGCTTTTGGTCCTGTCAACATATGGATCTTCACTCAATAAATGTTCAGCTTTCAACTTGCAACTTTCAACTTTGAGGACGTTGCTTTAAAAGATAAGGTGTAACCTTAACTTTAACTGCTGTTAAGACTGAACCGTATCCCACCAAAAGTCCATTTAGTGGCTGTCTGTAGCTTTTGATAACATCAAATTTCTCAGAAATACAATAGAAATGTGTAGACTACATCACAGTAAAACCCCACTTCAACTAGGCAAACTCCCTCTGATGATGAAGAACAAGGGGAACAACAAGGGAAGAAAAGGACCCCATAAATGGCAGTAAAGTTGAATTTACTCACCAATTTGATTTCTTCTGTTGCAGGATCATCTTGGCCAAGACTCAAAAATAACTATTGGTTATGTGGTAAAATACAATGAGACACTAAAGTTTAAGCAAGTTGTTGCTTCTGTTCTCACAGCTGCAGCACGCAGGTCAATAGTATTAGCTCCGAAGTGACTCTTTGACTGGCTAACATGAACTGCAGTACTTGTCACTGTATGCTCCTCAGACCTGCACCACCTGCTAACGGCTCTGACACCACAAGCCGGGCTTTTTTTATCATCCTTTGTCCTGCCAATCAAAGGCTGAAATCCTCACCTCAGTCTCTCTCTTCCCCTGACTCCCTAAATCACCTGGAGGCCCTTCTACCTGTCACTGCCCATCTAGCTCATCCACTCCATTAGCTTGATTGGGGAAAAGAGTCTGCCCTTTTGTTCATACTCATCCACACGGAAGACGGGTAACAACACACTCAAACACAGTGCCTACCTGTGTCTACTCTTAGTCAGCCGAGGTTAATTAGCTGGCTCCAGAGACAGAGCCTGCTCCTGTTCTCACATGCCGACTGTAATGATTTCACTGCTGAGCTTCATCACTGCTATTTGCCTTATTCTGCCACTGATTCCCACACTTTTCATTGTCTTTATTGTTGTTACCAGTTGCATTGCCTCACACACACAGAAAAAGCTGGCTGTTACTCATGTTGTGCCTTGCAGGCATGGTAAAGCTTCACTTAAAGCAGAAAGGATGCATGCCAGAGGATATGTCAACCCTCGCAGGAGACAATGCAGGTGGAGAAAGGAGACGGGAAGTAAGGGGAAGAATTGATTTGGGTGAGTAAGCACTTCAACAAGAAATTACATCTTCGGAGGCCCTGAGGGCAGCATGTGGAGCCAGGCAGAAGAACTGCTCTCAAGTAGTTCAGGAAATTAATTTTTAAAAGTAAAGTTTAAAGTTGAGGCCAAGCAATTAAAGTTACATTAGAGAAAATATTGATGAGTATGAGCTGGGTACAGGTTCACACTCTTCTCAGACAACGTGGAGGATGTGATAAAAGAATGCATGTAATTGGATAACAGTGGTGATTACAATGAGGTTAATTGTAACCCAGTGAGCCTGGCAACAATCCTGTTTAGTTTATTTATTTATTTTTGGCCAGACTTAATTAACTTTTTTGGGGGAAATTCTTCTGCTAAATTTAATCAATTTTAAAAGAACCAACTCTAGTTCTAAAGCCAGTGCCTTGTATAAGGGCAATGAGAGGATTCCCAATACTTCAACCAACATGCATTTATTTTAGTGTGAAAAGATCCTATTAAAATACAGAATGCATGCTGGGCTGCATTTGTCTAATATGTCGCGAAAAGTTAGATTTTATGTCCATTATATACAATTTCAAAATAACAGAAAACAAAAAAATGGGGTCTGCAAAAGTTTGGGCACCCGGCAGAGTTTCTAGCATGCACTTCCCCCTTTGGAAAGCTGAGACCTGAGAGTCTCGTGGATTGTTCTCAATCTTCATCCGGAAACACCAAGTGACATCAACCTTAAGGTTTTAAATGCCCAGACTCATCTGACCTTGCACCAACAATCAGCACCATGGGTTCTTCTAAGCAGTTGTCTATAAACTGAAACTGAAAATAGTTGACGCTCACAAAGCAGGAGAAGGCTGTAAGATGATAGCAAAGCGTTTTCAGATGCCAATATCTTCTGTTCGGAATGTAATTAAAAAATAGCCGTCATCAGGAACAGTGGAAGTTAAAGTAAGAGCTGGAAGACCAAGAAAAATATCAGAAAGAACAACTCGCAGGATTGTGAGAAAAGCAAGTCCAAACCCAAGTTTGACTAAACGATCCATCCAGAAAGACCTGGCAGACACTGGAGTTGTGGTACACCATTCCACTATAAACAGATACTTGTACAAATATGGTCTTCGTGGAAGAGTCATCAGAAGAAAACCTCTTCTACGTCAGCTCCAAAAAATCTGCGTTTGAAGTTTCCAAATGAACATATAGACGAGCCTGATGCATTGTGGAGGGATGAGGTTAAAATAGAACTTTTTGGCCGGAATGAGCAAGGGTACTGTTAGAATTTTTAAATTAACTTTGTGTTTGTTGGATCTCTGAGGAAAGAGGCTGACGGTCCAATTGAGAATTAAGAAAAGGTTTAATGCAACAGAATGATGAAGATGATGAGACAAAGACAATAAAACACGAAACAAAAACATGATAACACTGCAGCTGACAGCGAACTGGATTCATGCTTCCACTGATAGTCACATGAAACCAGTCCTGAATATTCCTAAATCCCACACATTTATCCCCTGCACCGGGGGGTGGTTCCTTTTCACCTGGTGCATTAAAATCCATTCTCAGTGGTCCGTTGTTCGCATGGCAATCTATGCTGTCCAATGAGGAAGGACATGGCTCTAAACCTGACCCTTTGGGAGTCGTTTTTGGTTACAGCTCAAAAGGGTCTGTCGTGTAAATGTGAAACTCTTACATAAATACAGTTTAATCCACATTGTATTGTTTTAACCTAGACTAAGAGCCCAGTGGTCAGGAAACAGAAGGTTACTTCCTGGTGTGAAACAATCGGCATCTTTCTATATGTTAAATTGTTTTCAGTTGTAACTGATCTGGCAGAGACAGAGGGGGTAGGTGAGAGACAAAAAAGCGCCATCCTGACCTCTTCACAGAAAAAAATGCATATTAATCCCATCCTGGCTGCATCATACATAAAACAGCAATGCTTTGTTTTCACAACATTGTTTATAACTTTTTATAACTCAACAGTACGTTTGGAGAAGAAAGGGCACAGAATATAATGAAAAGAACCTCTGTCCAACTGTTGAGCATGGGGGGGAGATAAATCATGCTTTGGGGTTGTATTGCAGCCAGTGGCACAGGGAACATTTTACTTTATTTGACTTTTGTTTGTCCCCCTGAACTCCCTGGACCGTTTTTCCTTTGCTGTCGACTTTTTGGTTTGTTGTAATTCACCTGTGTCTAGTTGTCTAGTCCCTCCCCGTGTACATATACTCACCTGTGTACACCTACCCTTTGCCGGATTGTTGTTACGCTTCGTGCGTGTCTCACAAACTGTGACAAGAGCATAAAAAAACAACACGTGTCATAGTAAGATGTTGGTCCTTAAGAAGCACAATAACAGTTTCAGTGACATGCTTAAAAATTAATTCTTGACCATGGAGGCAGTAGTGGACAAAACCTCCCCTCCAGGTCAATTTTTACTAGCCATGTTACACTATCTACATCT
Organism: Etheostoma cragini; assembly: GCF_013103735.1. Taxonomy (NCBI): domain Eukaryota; kingdom Metazoa; phylum Chordata; class Actinopteri; order Perciformes; family Percidae; genus Etheostoma; species Etheostoma cragini. The sequence goes on along the minus strand of NC_048426.1, from coordinate 3,156,499 downwards.
GTAGATGGAGTTTGCTTAGATTTCAAGGGACTGTAAATGTTCAAACTTTTAGCATTTTTATGGCTTAGGACTAATCCATGTTTAATTAAGAAAAATACATGAATGCCACTAAGGTATCCTTGGACAAGGCACTTCTCACTGCAGCTTTCCTCCTAAATAAAGAGTGAGAAATTGTGTTGGTTTCCTTCCCGACGTCAAGAGACTGGCATGGCTGCAGCCTGGAGCGTCCCATGTCACGCAATCTTGTCTCATGCCGAGGTGTGTCCAATGGTAAATTCAGAGGGTCAAAAATACGAAATTGCGAATAATTTTCCAGATGGAGTCACGGGTAAATCATGACCATGCTTGTTGCAATCAATTGAAAAACTTTAAAAACTGTTAATGTAACAAATTTGCCATACATATAGTTTGCTCATTTATAAATGTTATTGTTGTGTTGTTCCCTGATATTAACGTAGCCTACATTTGATGAAACCCTCATCAGCGATGCAGCCCTTTCTGCCAACTAACGGCAGGATTTCCTGAGGGATAACAACGATCTGCACGCACAAGAACAAGAATACAAAAATAAACATGTTACACTCTTTCCAAGACTCCTTTTTAATTTTATATTGTATTTTGTTTTCACCTGGACATTGCTGCAAATACAATGTACTAATATAAAATATACTTATCAGCATGGCGAGAGGCATATGAGACGGGAGCGGCTCCAATTGCCGCCCTAGAAAGAATGTTTTAGTTTGCCTTTAATCTGCATTTATTTTAGAGACAGACATACATTTTTAAATATTAAAAAAATCAAATATTTCAAATATTTAATCATTATTATGATAGTTGATGCAAGCTTTTACTTTGAAAAGTAAGAGAAATATTGTTTAAAGTATTTTATTCCAGATGCAAGCATTTATTTTGAAAAGTAGAAGCTCGGGGATATCGGCACCAGGCGGGACGGCATGAGACGGGACGGCATGACATATGGACGCTCCAGGCTGCAGCCATACACTCTTGGACGTCAAGCCATCAGCTCAGCAGTATCATGAGGCTGTGCTGGCCTCTGGTGCTCACTTGTAGTATTCATACTCATCAAAGACCAGCGAGGCATTTCATGTTACAGCAGTTAATTTCTTGCTTTCATGCCTTTTCTATTTGTGCATACTTCGCGGTTACTGCTTTTGTAATGTTAATGGGAAATGTATCTTAAATCAAATGTTATGTTTGTTTTAGGTTTCATTTGTGAATAAACACTATAGACATACTTTCAGTAAGATAGGCTCTATGATCAGAGATGGTTTAGAGTTTAGTGGCCAGTCAATTAAACTGCTTATCCTATGACCTACCTACCTGAATGGATGTAGAAACTGTAGGCGGGTCTTGGTGTGGCTATGGGATTCACTAAAAGGACGTAAGCATAGTTTTGATTAGCTATAAAATTAAGCTAGCTGCTAAACTGCCACCAGTAAGTTAACGTTTGACTATCAGTCAGAGTTCAATAATGTAGATAGCTAGCATTAGCATAACTAGTGCTATAGGTACAGAGGAACAAATGAAACCCGATATAATTAACGGTAACGTTAATTTTACTTGTCAGTGAGTAAACTGTGCTAACCATATTGTGTAATATGGGCTATTGTTTTAAAATACTATGGTACAGGTGAAAGGTGACATTTAATTCAAGTAAGTTTGTTCCTACTCGGGTATCGTTAGCTAGCTAACGTTTAAGTTTGCCTTGCCTTACTATAGCTAGTCTTTTTAATTTAATTTTAACCGCTACTAGTTAGTAACGTTTATTTGATATTCTCCTCTCCGTTTCAATCCCAATGAATGAACGGAAAACCAGAGTTGCACTCAAGTTCGGAGGTCCAGAATGAGCTAACATTAAACTTAGCAAAGGTTGCATGCAGGGGTGAAGCCTTTATTTCACGCGACAGCCAGTAGTGGCAAACAGCAGGAGGACGTGTGTGTTGAACCCTTACTGGTTTCTATATTTAGTCTCCCAGTGAGTTTTTTTGTTTTTTTGCTCGCGGCTCCGGTATGGGTCTGGTCTCCGGTGACAGTCAAAGTCTGGAGCTCTGCAGATTGCAGCTCTGTCAAACATTGCTTCAGGTTTCATCTCCACCAACTGTTACAGAACAAGAGCTGTTCTTCCACATTGGAAATCATTATTGGCTAAACCTTCTCGTCTTCTCCCAAAACGCACTCTTTTGCTGCATGTAAGTACAGGCAACTATTTGAATGTTTTTATTTATTTGCAGGAAACGTTATAGAATAACAATAGTAAACGCAGTTGTAACGGGTGCATTGGCTCTTGACTGCGTTATTTAGTAGGGAGGTTTACATAATCCTGCTTTAATTGATCCCAGGTATCATCATGTTTTGCTCTTTACCCCTGTGTTTCCTCTGCCGTCTGTGTTTTTCAAAGAATGATTTCTCATTACAGTCTTGTTAGACCTGCAGGGCAACCGCTTGTTGTGCTTTATTAAACACTCCTCTGGTCCTTCTCAAGGACTACACGGCTCAGCTGAACTGATCTGAAAGCAGCCGTCCACACGTGTTCCCTGTTGCTATATTAAGGCCCCGACAGCTTCATAACGCGACACTATCTCACATTCCTGCAGTCCAAGGGAGTGCACTTTGTAGCACTTGATAATATACAGCACTAGCCTAAAAGCTGGCCAAATCTAATAACAATAAAAGTTTGATGCAATTCTATAACTGCATGATATTATAATATATTACTTTTATTCTTAAAATATAACAAGTTTTGTTATTAAAAATATATATTTTATATGTATTTTAATTACATTTTCAATCTCAATAGAGAGCATCATAATGAATCACACCTTATTTAAAACTCAATTACACACTTTGTGTTAGGATTACTGCTTTGACAGGAATGTAGTGAAGGGAAAAAAACACCTAAAGTGTGAAGGATAAAATTTGAGCGATTCTGGCTGGCCCAGTGGCCAGTGTCTCTCCGACTCCAATTTGGTCACTTCACCTTACACTTTTACAGTTCGTCTTAGTGTTTGTTGACTGGTAGACCAGGAAATCAATACTCAGGATTTGCTTAGTTAAGTTTTAACGAGCCTTAGTAAAAATTATATTGCAGGTAATACAATCATACGCATATAGTTCAGAATTCCATCGAGACTCTCTTACCCTGACCACCAACACAGTCTTTTATAAATCCACACTTCCCAGCTGTTAAAGCAGATAAACAACAGTGACATAACCCACCAATGAACATGATAATTATATTGACCTGGGAAACATTCTGCTTAGCACACTAGATTAGAAATGTACATCACTGTATGCATGGTAGTATGACCTGGTTTGAATGTCAGCATACTGGGGACTTGTTGAACTGTCACAGCCGACAGGTAGGAGCAGCATGCTGCTGACGAGAAGATTTTAATCCCAAACATTTATGAAAGGCTGGGTAGGGACTGTAGATAACACCTGCCTTTCTGCAAATGATTTGTAACGGAGTAGTAGCAGTGACCTTTTTTCACAGTGTTTGCATGCAGTTTAAAAAACAGACTATATTCAGGTTAAGGCAAACGCGATGTAAACATTGTACCCCAGTTAAAATAAGAGGGCTCATAACCCAGTTAACAGACCTAGAGAACTCCGTTTAGTAACCGGGGTATTCCTGCATGTATACACCTTAACCGGCATAAGACCGGCTTAAGGGTCCGCACGTGATCAGTAGGTTTAAACTGTCCCTTCCCAACCAGCTGCAGTGATTTTTGCCCGGAGCTAATAGTTAGCTGATTTTTTGCATCATTCCAAAATATTCTAAATATAATGTACAAAATATAATGTACTCCATTCATATTCTTATTTTTATGAAGTTAGGTCTGAGAAATGGCAGAAAGTCTACCTGCAGGATATTTTACCCAAATTTCCCTCTGTGTGGTGTGTTCAGTAAGTGAAAGCAGAAGTTGCCTCTCCCTTTTTGCTATTATCATATCTTTCAGGGTTTGTCTGTGAACACTGTGTGACAGGTTCAGCAACATAAACACAATTGATTCTTTGCCTACGCTTAGACAAAGAGAATAAAGACCTGCTGGAGATCATTTAGAGAGAACTAAGGAGAGAGTGTTGTTGTAGAGTGAATCACAACATTGACGACGAGAGGGAAGCATCAGAAAAGAAGTTGTTAAACCTAAAGCTTTAAGGAAATGTGGTTTGTGTTTGTTTACATCTACGGTTTTGTGGATGTCACTGCGTTTTTAAAATCAGTTCAACTCAATTCTGGCTCCTGTTGATTCACTTTGATTCGGTTGAGTTTTGTTCAATCCATTTCAGTCAATTCTGTGTAGTCTACTTTAATTTGACTCTCTATTGCTCCAAGTGGAACATAAAATATCCCCAAAATATATATTTTAATAACAATTCTATATTAGGCTGGGTACTACACCATAAATGCCGTGAAGTACCAGTTTCTCAGTCTGGGACTGTGGTCATCTACAGCAACTTCATGATGGGAGGGGGCTTATTATGGCCTGAGCGCCAACAATGGCAAAGGCCATTATTACTATTACTGCAAATGAATTGCCTTTTTGAAGGGCTTAACAAAAACTCACCAAAATGGGCTTTTGCATTAATTCCGGTGAAAATGTACGTATTCTAAAGGTTTTGGGAAGAGGCACACAAAAATGGCTCGCTGGCGCCCCCTGTAAAGTTAAAAAAATCAGCCCCTGCAGAACGTTTAACTTAAACTAACGAAACTTGGTACGAATATCATGTAAAGACGTACAAAGGATTTTATTGGAGTCACACCCTTAACCCAATTCGGAAATTCGGTCTGTACCATCTCTAAACTTTAAAGAGGACAAGTTATCAAAAGAAACTACAGTGTACGTTGTCATATCTGCTTGAAATTTCCCACAATCAACAAGAGTTAATTGGCAACAGGAAATCAGCCTTAGCCAGTCTACTTGTGATAATGTGCCAGCCCCTATACTTTAACAACACCCATGGACATAGCCCATGCCTCTTATGGCTTTTGAAGCATTTAAGGTAGAGTCTTTTGTGCGGTATCATTAAACTCAGCAGAGAGTTTCTTATTTATTGGTGATGGTTTGGCCCGCCCCCCTATGCTTAGGCTAAACACCTTTCATAACTGGTGACCCGTTTAAGGTAGGGGATTAAGTGAGATATCAATGAACTCATCTTTTTTATTGGTAAAGGTTTGCTCAGACCCCCTATGCTTTGGTCACGCCCCTTTCACAGCTAATTAACTGTATGATGTAGAGTCTTGTGTGAGATATCATTGAACTAATCAGGGAGTTCCCTTTTCATTGGTGACAATTTGTAGTGTCTGAGTGGGTCCTCGGCAAAGGAGCGGAGTCTGCAAGTAACCCTGGTTGACACAAAGCTTGACGAACTGGTAAATTTCCTTGGGCCATGTTTTTTAAAAAACTGTAAAAATAATAACTGACAAAAAATGATCTGGACTGTTGGATCAGCTGATTTGTGAAGCTCTGAGGTTTGAACTTTGATTGAATGCATCCCTTTCTTTCTCTTCCATCAACCTCCTTACAGGGTAGTGCTAAATATTATGATAATGTGTGCACCTCAACTGGATATATACATGCATAAATATACTTAAAAACATTTAATGTTGGTGTTGCAGCCTTGTGATGTCCCCCCTCCCTGTGCTTTTTCCGCAACAGTGTGCTATGTGTTTCTCTGCCCTTTGCCTTGTTGCTACAATTAGAGCTGACCGGAGAGACTTGTGACTTTGACTCAGGGAAACTTTTTCACGGGCTCGCTCTATGTCTCTCTCATAATCTTTCTCTTACTCTCTATCTGCCTATTTCTTATCTTATCTTCTCCCCTTTAGCTTCATCTCTTTGTGGCACACTTTTTCTTTCCCTCTATCCACTGCATTTCTTCTTCCTTAACTCTCTTAGCACTCTCCTAGTTTTATTTTATCAGACAAATACATTAAATATTACAACTTAAAATTAAAACAAATTGCAAAAGGCTTATGGAATTATAACACTAACAATCAAATACAATCTCTCACACACTCAGATAAACAAACATATCACCTTGATCTTGTCTTCTGTTGTCAAAATGCTTTGTTCAGGCTCACCTGCTTTGTTTAATGTGGGTTTAAATAGTTTTTATTGCTCTCAGTACACCCTCTATCTAAGAATAAAATTTTTATTTGAATGACTGTATAGCTGTCACGAAGTCCATTGTGGAGGGGTTGCCCAAGATTTCAGTGCTGACGGTACCTGAATCTGCAACTAGTAGGCCTAAATCTCTTTCTTTGTCGGAATCTGGTCCCACCGGCTCGTTTTCTTCAGTAGCATGTCCTCCAGCAGTTTTATATTGATTACGTTGGTCACGTTTTTCTTCACTTTTATTACAACTCTTGTTTCAAGTTATGATGCTTTTACACTAATTGGGATTATCTAAGTAGTATTTACTTTAGGATGAGCAACAGAGCATGAGGCTCACTAAGCCGCCATAACTGGGAGTCCCATATCATATTGATTTGTTTAACCGAGCTAAACTGCTAGGTATAAAATATATGTGGTCATAGGTGGTCCAAAAAGGTGGTACCTCTTTACCACATACCTTTTGACCTGATGGCAACAACTTAAATCCACAAGAGGCAAGTTGACTGACTGTTTCTTACCAATTGTGACATAACTCATCCAGGAGTGTAACAACCTATACAGTTTTTTTTTTACATTTACATTTACAGTTGGTTTTTATTAATTACACACAGTACATCTTAAAATTATTTTCATACATATGGTATTTGTATTTGAGGCCCATTACAGTTTGTCATTAGTTACTCTGTAAGCCTTACTTCCTCTCTTTCTCTCACTCTTGTCCTCTCTCCTCTCACCTTCCCCCTGTCACTCCATCTGCAGCTGACACGAGGCCTTTGGATAGCTCAAATGCCGTACTATAGTGGTTTAACCCCCACATACACACCGTTCTCAGTGTAGCTTTATGTCATTGTGTGTCAATGTGCACAAATTAATGTGAGAGGGCACTTCTTGCACATGTTATTTGCTGCAGCACTCATGTGTAGAGGTTCACCTGCAGCAAAAGGCTAACCTCAGACAAACAGTGTTTGGAAATACTCTACAACCTCATGGTTGTGTTTTACTGCACTTGGCTTATTTTATTTCTAATTCTTTAGTCAGTTATAGGTATATCAGCTAGAATAATTATCTGTAGGTGTTGCAACAGCCTGTTTGGAGAGTTTGTAGGGTCTTGTTTATGTGATGCTTTTCCTATTTTCTCAAATGAACTGTATTGTATTGTTAATAAGTTGGCATCTTGTATGTAGGTTAGCAACAACCTTTACTTCTTCAAATACAATTCAAGGTCTTGCTGATCACTCATCAGGTTCTCCACAATAAAGATCAAAGTTATAAACCCTTAGCATAATATTGTGTAACTTACTGTAAAGTTCTTCCGGCAATGCTGAAGACTAAGTGACTGAGCTTTTGCCTGTGTGGCCCCAGGTTCTGCAAAGCCTCTCTTTACACAGTGTCTCAGCAATGTGGACTTAGTCTGAAATTTCCTGGTTCATAGTTAGGGGTTAATTGGGGGTGGGTGCCATTTTCAAGACTGATTCAGAACGCCGCAAGCACCTCAGGCGCAACAAGTTGGCGCTATAGCAGAAAATATGCATTTGGCCCCAGAACTCCCAAATTGTACTTTGCACATTCAAAAACCATATATCTTCGTGTTCCCTGGATCCAAGTGACTCTCCTGATAAAGGCCATGCCCATTTCCGCCTAGACTTTTATGTGTGAAAAATCACGATTTATCGAAAACCTTCTTTGCCAAACTCGTCCTAGACCGTGCAGCCAGTCTGCACAAAACTTGGCACGTAGCATCTCCAGACCAACCTGACTAAAAGTTATGAAAATAATTTTTTATAGGATAAAAGATGCACATATTATGCACAAAAAAAATTGTGTTGGTAATTATGAAAACCTCAACTTTGCCATATCTCAACCAAACTAATTAATTAAAAAAAACATCCCACTACAATGCTATGTACCAAATTTGGCTAAGATTGACAAATGGGGGGCGCTATAATCAACATTTATTTGTTTTGGCCAATAACTCATTGTGCATTTAAATTTGCAATTGAAATATTTCTGCCACAGTAAGTGCTATCAACACAAAACTTGGGATCCTTGTTTGGCATGCCGCTCTGAGGCTCTTTACTAAATTTATAATGATCTGCCATTAAGGGGTGCTGTAGACAACATAGACCACAGGGCCATTTTGAGGTCAAGCGCATTGTATACAATGCCAAACGACACTTATGATTCATATCTTAATAACTTAATAGTTAAAACTAGTAGAATCATACGTTCTTTTGGAGCTAAAAGCTATCGGTTGCCGCGTTCTGCTGATGTCTTTGTTGTCTTCCTTGCGCTTACAGGAGGTTTTGTAACCAGCCTAGAAGTCAATAGTTTTTTGGAGTCTCTCTGCAATTAATCCATAGTGGTACATCAAAGATTTATACACTGTATGTAACAAATATAAATAGTTTGTCCTTTATATGAGTTATAATGTTAAATAAGTTTATTTTTGCACTGGATGACTCCAAATATATAGAACTGTAGATGATGTGATGCTCGTTCGGCATGCTGCTCGGAGGCACTGTACCAAATATGGTGCAGACCTAAGGGGCGCTCAAGCTAACGTAGACCAGTATCGGCCCTTCTACCTATGTTCTATCAATGTTAATGGGATATTTGCAACGGCAGAGAACCGCAGACCTCGCTGCTCTGCTTTCCAGCGGGACCCAGGACAGCGCCTGAATATTTATGCACCCCTTCTGAAAAAGCCCAGTCTGCTTTGATTGGTCGGTATTTCTAGGTTTTCTGCATCTACGCTCTTAGAGTCTTTGCACTGCCATTGCAGCCAGGTAATGAATGTAGCGGAACTTTCTACCTATAGACAGTAGTATAGTTGTGACATCACAACCATACAGAAGTGCTGACAACTTGTTCAAAGGCACAGTTTGTAAATACGGGCTGTGTGCATTTCTCTGTGGAATGAGCGCTTTGATACTTTCACAGTATTTATCCAGCACCTCCACCTGCTTTATAATCGGAAAAGACATAGAAATCTCACTTATCACATGGAATATGGAATCTCAAGGTGCCCCCTCTTACTCGATTAATCAATTTACACATCTGTTAAACACACGATTTAAAGGTCGCTTGCATGATATTTTGTGGAGAAACTCATCCAATCAACTAATCGATTAGTTGACCAAATCGCATGAGTGCTAGTTAAGAAATTCTTTAAATGAGGACAGCCCTAAGGGGTACTGTAAATTGTACAGACAGGCTGTACTATTGATGTTGTTCTAGTGTGTGAACTTCAGTGCTAAGGAGGTTTTGATTATGTCAAGAATGTTTGTGAGCGCTCAAGTTTTATTTGCAAGATTGTGACTTTGACCTGGAGAAGAAAAAAGAATGTATTTAGACAACCAAGGAGATGTAATCATGTCATGCTACTAGCTAGATACTAGGTGGCGCATTAGCTGATTAGCTAGTATCTATCACAGTGATTCCCGAAGTGGGGGTCGGGACCCACAGTGGGGTCGCGAGCCAGAAAGGGGGTGTTCACAAGTTGATTTCCAGAAAATAAAAATTTTAAAACCATTAAAAATAGCACATGTTAGCCATGATTTTAACACAAGATAAAACTGTTGTGTTATGTTGTGTTGTCAGTATGCTCGTGTTTGGATACGCCTGCAATGTTTATACACGTTTATAGTGGGGGGGGGAGGGGTCGCAAGTCACTTGGACCGTTACTTTGGGGGTCGTGGGCTGAAAGTTTTGGGAACCCCTTATCTAGCAGCAACGTTTATTGTGATAAGCATCACTAATCAATACATGCCAAAGTGAAATTTTACAGTGTACATCGTTGCCCATGACTGCAGGCTAACCTTAGTAGCTAGCTTGTATCTACGTTCTTATACAGCGCTTGTGGCCGAGGCTGCCGTACAAGGTGCCACCTGCTCATCAGATAAACGCTCACACACATTTACACTTGGGGTTTAGTGTCTTGCCCAAGGACACTTCTACATGGGACTGCAGGGACAATGAAAGCCCAGTGTTTACCGTTTAATACAATGTAACGGCAAGTTCATGAGTTTGCCACATAGCTAGCTAGCTATACCATGGATGTATTAAGACAAACTAGCTACACTTGTAAGAGACAAGAGAAAGAAGCTCATGAACGAACATTTTGCTATGATAAAACAAACCAGCACTATTGGCATCATCAGTCAACAGCAATGTTCATTATAACACTTCTGTAGGCATGTATTAATTAGTAATTCTTACCAAAATAAACAATGAATGTACTTGGTCAACCAAGGTGATGTAATCATGTCATGCTACTATAAAGTAACCTGATTACTGAGACAAGATCCAGTGACAAAATCCCCCCTAGAGGGGTCCTTCGGCATTTTCCCCTGTAAGAAACGTTTGTCTATTTTAACATTTAAATTCATCAATCTGGAACTTTGAAAATAAATTCAGAGGTTAGACTTTAAATCTATGAATGGAAACATTGTTGCTCTAGCCTGAACAATTTTGCATTTCAGAATTTTAACCATGCACACACAGGTGGAATAGTTTTTTCTTTATATGTTCTTTGCATTAATGTCACTAGAAAGCATACCAGTAGAAATATAAATTCATATTTGTAAGTGGGATTGTCTGGAATCTGGCAATATAATAACCATTATTGTGGGATACTCTGGCTAATCAATTTACAAAAATGTCTTTGCTGACATAAATGGATTACAATAAAATTTTGGCCCAAAGTTGGAGGCCATGTAGAAATTTTTTGCAAATACAAAACTTGATTACCCAGGTTAGTTAGTTGTTAGTTGTATCACTGGTAATAATTTATAACAATAGATATTTCAAATTGTAGATCATACGCAACCTAGACATATAGGTTAAATGTTAAATAATATATAATATAGATTATAAACAATAACACTTAGGCTAGAAGAACACCTTTGGTTTACCTATCCTATGAGATATTGAACTACTCACATCATTAAGATGAATCATTAGCATGTTATTCAAAAGCTTGCCATGCAGTCAACGCATATTGTACTACTCACACTTGTCAGAGCTAGCTTGCTGAATGAATGAATTAATCAATGAATGGATGAAATAAGCCCACTGGAGCTGTCTCGTAAAGGGCAATATTCTTCTTACCGCGTTGCCAGAAATATGGGCATTCTAGCACATCTCTGAAATCTGAGCAGCACTTGCTCTTGCTGTCTTGAGCCTGCTCGTGTAGGGTGCACAACTATACGTTTGGTCATTGTTTTCTTTCTTTCATTCCAATTTTCGATCCGTCAGTCACAGTGAAAACCGGGGACTTTTCCCCACAGCTCTTCAGTTCACCAAAACAAGGGATGTCTGGTCACACTAGCTAGATACTAGATAGCTTCTAAGGTTAGCCTAAAGTCATTGACATCAACAGTCAACAACAATGTCCATTATAACACTTTACTTTGGCATGTCTTAATTAGTAATGCTTATCAAAATAAACGGATGTATTTAGACAACCAAGAAGATGTAATCATGTTGTGCTACTAGCTAGCTATGATACTAGCCTGCGTGCGATAATTTAGCCTTATTGTTTGTTGGATTTGCAACATCTAGCAAATAAAACTTGATATCTCGCAAAACATAGTCAAGGTCTTGCAAAACAAAGTCAAGCTCTCGCAAAACAAAGCGAGATCTTGCAAAAGTGTTTGTCCCCAGTACATTTTGTAAATTCCTTTCTTGTTATTTTATTGTTTGTTTTTCCTTTCCCTCCATGTCACCTCGGGGGCTCCGTCCTCGGCCCTAATTGGCACACAGAACATTTTTCAAAGTTTCTTCTGCAGTGCATTGAATAATTTTCCACATTCAATCATTGTCTCTCGCATATGTATTTCTCTCTGAACTCAGATGCAGATCAATGCATGATTAGAATTACAGTATACCAAATTGTGACAAATCTTGCATTATTATTTTTTTTACCATACATTGTTTTTATTTAATTGTAAAACAGTTCAGTGGTGTCTGAATGTTACCCCTTTAGCCTGATGAGAATATAAGTGGATTTTGCCTTTAATGGTCTCATATCTGTCAGCCTCTAGGAAAGAGAACTGTACTAGTATTATCCATCTTTGTTCTTGCTCAATGCTACAGAGTGGAGGGCATAACAAAGTTTCTACCAAAACATACAGCTACCTGACCTGGTCTGACATTTACTCTGACATATGGCCTAGTGCCATTTCAATGCTTTATTTTAGCCTCACTCACCTGTCTGTTCTCCTAACTGTCAGTCAGGTTTGTGATCAACAGAAAAAGACAGAATTTTTTCATCGTGTGATTTGTTTTGGCAGGCAAATTTGGAAATGTCACTGATTTTTCTCAGTTCACTTATTTATACCCCAGGGCATGACAGAATACGACCAAACACAGCCCAGCACCCTTCAACCAGCACTTAATGTAAGCTGACAGAGCAGTGTGTTATTCCTCCAATACGATTATAAACTCCCTTGAATTGGATTTTAGCGTTTTCAGCTGGTTTGTTGAAAAGGTCTTGGTACAAGAACATTACAAAGTCTGTTTTTCCTTTCCTCTGTATATCTTTGGTAACTGTGGTTATGGTCTTTTTAATCCAATACGTCAAGTAATGCAAAGGTCATTACTATAAATCAAAATATGATTTTGCGTGATACTTTTACCCCCTACCCGAAGAAAGCACTCCATCGGTTTCCTGCTGAGAACCATGGCCTCAGATTTTGAGGTGCTGATCCTCAT
>NC_048426.1:3132324-3143545 GCF_013103735.1 Etheostoma cragini | reverse complement strand
AGTTTGGGGTCCCCTGCTGGAGCTGCTGCCCCCGCGATCCGATACCGGATAAGCGGTCGAAGATGGATGGATGGATGGTGATACTTTTAATCTGAATTGGTCTGAAAGTGTTCAAACGCAGCTCTTAAGTTATTATCATGGTGGTTTATCTATATTGTCATGTTTTAAGTATTCCAGAGAATATGTTATTAATATCTGCATTTGTAATTATGGCAACAATGCCACCATGATTGATCACACGTTTGGCAAACAAAGTGATTCATGAAATAAATAATAAAAATATCTAATTTTTTTGTGTTGACTGTCAACTAAATGAATTGATAGGTAGGAAATAATTTGGTCAGTTTAAGAAACATAGCTTTCAACACAGCGTGATTGAGCCTTTAGACCAGCAGAGATTATACTTAATTTTTCAAGCTACACTGGACTGCACTAACGCTGACTTTTTCCTCTTTCTTCCAGAGTGTTGCCATGTTGCCGGGAGGCTGTGATTGAGAAAGTATGTCGTCAGACTTTGACTCCAGAGATGATCTGGTGGAGAGGGGGTCCATCCCCCTGGACATCGACAATGTCCACATGCTGCTTCAGGGTCAGTCTCTCTCCACTTCTAATAAGATTACTGTAGTACTGTATTCCTTTTGCAAGTATTTCAAAAACCAGAGCAGCTATTTGTTGTGCTTTGTTCTCAGTTTTAGGCTATCATAGCAATAGTGATGCTTTCATAGATAAGTGAAAAACTTCGACACGCATTCAGTGTGAACTAATTCAATTCAATTTTATTTATAGGATCAATTCATAACAAGAGTTATCTCAAGACACTATACAGATAGACCACACTCCAGAATTTACAAGAACCCAACAGTTCTAGTAGTCTCCTCCAGAGCAAGCAACAGTGCGACAGTGGCGAGGAAAAACTTCCTTTTAGGCAGAAACCTCGGTCAGACCCAGGCTCTTGGTAGGCGGTGTCTGACGGGCCGGTTGGGGTTAGGATGAAGAGTGGAAATAACAAAAATAGAAAAAATTAGTAGTCTGTAGGAGTTCTTTGTAGTAGTTCATGGCATAGCAGGACGCTGTGCGGCATTACAAGGCACAGCAGGACGTAGCAGGGCACTGCAGTGTAGCAGTTTGAACATGGCATAACAGAACATGGAGCGGGACCAAGGCGACACTAAGTGAAGGCTTAGTGTTTCTGGTCTCTGCTCGCCCTGAGAAAAGTATGAGGTCATGCAACTGGAAGAAGACAAAGGCCTATGTCTTGATTTCAGTGTTGGATCTCGGTTACTGTGGCAACATAATAACCATTATTAGGCCTTAGTTATATTCCTCACTCTGGAGAGAAGCTTAAGTTCCTGGCTCTGTCTTGTTTCCCTTTTGTCACTTTTGTTTTGACGTCATATTTGGTTTATTGTGCTAAACTGAAGCCCTGCCCTCAGAGACATGAGTCATATTACAAAGAGCCATTCACAGGGAGAGAGATGGAGGATGGAGGAGGTAATAAATGCTTCTTGCTAATTAAGTTGCTGTCTTTCAGGGTGTTTTTGAACATTTGAAGCAACATTTGATCCTTTGATCCTTTTTTTAGCCTGTGTGAGTTATATAATCAGTTCTAAATATCACAAGCTGGTTGTCAATTGGCCTGTTACTTAATCTGTAAGATTTGGTGTTTGATGTCTGGTTTTATGAAACTTTTAATTCAAAATGATTCATCCACTAATAGCTGTTGTTACTAATTAACACTCAAACTAAATACATTCATTTTTTAAATTTCTTGAATGACATAGAGGTTTTAATTGCATTGTTTAATAGACTAAAATGTTAAATGTGTTGCTTTTTTCTGTTTTTGTGTCATTGTAAATGTAATACCTTTTGGGTTAAGGACTAGAGATGCACCGATTGACCGGATTGTGGTGGATACGTCCACCTCCACCACAAACTGAAGGGAAGTGTCAGGGTTAGTGAGGATAGGGGCAGAGGTAAACAAGGACTTAAGGAGGGAGAAGGCTGCAGCGGCTTCTGGAGACCAGACAAAAGGAACTGAAGGAGAGGTGAGGAAAGTAAGTGAAGCGGCCACAAAGCTATAGTTGCGGATGAATTGTCTTTAGAAATTGGCAAAGCCAAGCAAACGCTATAACTGTTAAACCGAAGCGGGTGTGGGCCAGTCCACCACGGCTTGAATTTTATCTGGGTCCGCCCGTAACTCCCCACACACAATAATGAAACCAAGAAACTGTACTGAGGGAACGCTGAACTCACACTTCTTCTCCTTAACAAACAGTCTATTCTCCAGGAGCCGCGGCAGCACCAACCGGACGTGTTTGGCGTGTTGAACTGCGTCACGGGAGAAGATCAGAATGTTGTTGAGATAGACAAAGACGAATCGGTGTAGATAGTCACGGAGCACGCCGTTGACGAGAGCCTGAATCACAACGTGAGCGTTAGTGAGACCAAAAGGCATAACCCGATATTCATAATACCCATAACGCGGTCTTCCACTCATCCCCCTCCCGGATCCCAACCAGGTGGTATCCGTTCCTAAGTCCTAAGATTGAGTTTGGTGAACACGGTGGACCGGGAGAGGGACTCTTAGACGGAATCCATGAGCGGTAGAGGGTATTTGTTCTGCACCGTGATCGCGTTGAGCCACCGGTAGTCAATATGTTAGGCGAGTGAGTATTTAATGTACTGCTCCATAGCCTCTCTCTCCAGACCGGACAGCCTAAACAAACGGCTCAAGGGCAAGGGGGCGTCCAGAAGGAGGGCTGTGGAGCAGTCGTAAGGACGATGGGGAGTCAAGGACGTGGCTTGGTCCATGCTGAACACCAAAGCAAAGTTGTGGTATTCAGCGGGGACCAAGGACAGGTCAGGAGGATTGGGTGTAATGGTGGGAGCAGGCAATCTACTGGGGGCTCGCGCCGACAATAAACACAAGTAATGACAGGCTGTGATCTTCCCCTGCGCCCAGTTCATGTGGGGAGTGGGGGAGTGCAGTGGGCGATGGTGACGTCAACAGAGAACAGACAGGCAAGTTTGATATCTATAAAACTTTCGTCGGCACCGGAGTCGACCAGTGCCCCCAGAGGAATGGTCACGTCCGGTCCAGACAGGTAGACATCTAACAGCAAACGAGACTTCTGGCCGAACCGGACAAGCAGAGAGGAAATGGCTTTCTTTACCAAATGTGGTACAGAGCCTCCAAGCGGGATGGTAAACAAGCTTCACTGGTTTGGTATCAATAGCATTTTTTGTGGCAGAGATATTGCAATTGCAAATTTCCCATTTAAATGCATAGACTTTGTTGACAAAACCAACAAATGTTGATTATAGCGCTCCCAAATAGCTTAGCTTTACCAAATTACAGTAGTAGTACAGAGCATCGGGGAAGCATGTTGAACAATCCCCTACAGTTGTGTATTGATACCATTTGATTTGGCTGAGATGTGACAGGATATGCGTTTGGTAGCTTAATTCAGAGTTTTGCTTTGTTGTCAAATGTGCACGCGTTAACGTAGCAAAATTCTTTATACAGCTTTTCGTTAGGGCCATCTGGAGATGCTACAACCCAGGTTTTGTGCAGATCTGTCGCACAACCTAGGACGAGAAAAAGTTGGTTTTGCACTTGTCGCAATATTGCGAAAATAATTGTGAGCAGAAATGGCCATGGCCTATATCAGATGACTCGGCTTGATTCAGTGAAGATGTGGATGTAAATATATTTAATGTGTAATGCATATTGTGGGAGTTATAGGCAAAAACACATTTGACGTCATTGTAGTGCCACCTAGTGGCCAATTTGCATGGCATATGTTTTACCTGCTTAGAGGTTCATACCATGGAATAATCTAAAATTTGGCACCCACTGTACATCCGTCCTGTAAATTACGAGTAATTCAATGTAGTTTAATAGATTAACCCAAACATTGGCCCATAGGCCACGCCCACTTAAACCAATCAGTACCTTACTGTAAGAACAACATCAGGAGTGGGCCTAGATGGTATCCATCAAATTTTGTAAAAATTGGATGAGCGGTATATGAGATATATACTTGTTGTATTTGTAGCGTCCTCTAGTGGCCAATGTTTGTTAAATTAGTTTCAGAGCCTCAGAGGGTCATAGGAAGGAATATTGTAAAGTTTGGCTTTGATAGCATTTATCTTGGCCGAGATATGGCAAAGACAATGTTTTCATAGTTAGCTACACAAATTTGTTTGGCCGTAAAATGAGCAATTTTTATTCTATAAAAAATCTTTATACAACTTTCTGTCAAGTTGATCTGAAGATGGTATGTGCCAAGTTTAATGCACATTCATTGCACGGTCTAGGAGGAGTTCAACAAAGTTGGTTTTCGATAAATCTCGATTTTTCACGCATAAAAGTCTAAGTGGAAATGGGCGTGGCCTAATATCACGAGATTTATCTGGATCCAAGGAACGCGTGGATATAAGGTTTTTTAATTTCGAAAGAAGTTATAGGGCCAAACGCGGTTTTTCTGCTGTAGCGCCACCTAGTGGTGGAAGTGGGTCAATTTTTGCGGCTGAGGTCTTTGCTAAAATTTGGACTAGTCCAGAAAATGGCACGTTGCGGCGGGAGCGGATGGTGACTGGAAGGTGTGGCAGCAAGGATCAAAGATTGCGAATGGGAGGCAGGTATGTGTAATCAGCTGGCTTCCGACAGGAGAGAGAGAGGAAAGAAACATCAGACAAGCACAGGACAGGACAACAGAAAAATGTAGTAAAAATAATAAAATAAAACAAAATTCACGGCCAGCTGAACCCCAACCATAACACCTGCACCGCCGCTCCATAAGCTCTTTTATGAAACGTCATAAAAGTTCTGCAGAGCAGTCTGGTCTACTGATCTCAGGCAAACAGTCAGCATCTCTATCCCCCTCTGAGGCTGTACAACTGCACTTACAGCTACAGTATATCGGCACACTGACTTTGATAAATTTACCGTTTATCAGACCCCAGATGAAACAAGAAGCTAATGTTAGCAAATGCTGCAGTGACGGTCCCTCTGCCTCTGACGCCCCACTGCAGGAGACACAGTGTGTATTCCTCTGAAACGCTGTATTAATGTTACTGTTTTGTTGTTACTGTTTTAACGTTACTGTTGTAAACACTTCCCAGGTTAGTGGGGATGCATACTGCTCAAAACCAACATTAAAAATGTAGTATTCTTTCCTCAGCGTTTAGTTGTCTTGCTAAATTGTGTGTAGAATGAGCAATGACGTTAAATCATTTTCACGTAACAGCATCCTAGGGTAGCGTCTATTTGCTTGATAGTTTTGAGGTAACCATAATGTTAGCAGATCAGCCCATTAATATTGTTCATATGCACAATGACTAAAAAAAAGGAACTACTCGCCGTTTTCAGGTCACATTACTGTTGACGTTCAGACAGGCTTGTTTGTATGTTTTGAGAAATATCTTTATACTGCGAGGCTATATTTATTTTATTTTTGTTATTCATATATTATTTTATTGCCATTACCTGTTTTCCCTGTTTTCATACATACAGAAGTTTAGTTTGCTAAATATATCCAATTTGTTTAGTTGGATATTGGACGTGAAAAGAAGGAAATTGTTCTTCCATAACATTCACTTTTAGATGTGTGGGAATTTCCCACACCAGGAGTGTGGGATAATAGTTCTATTTTATAGGCGTTGATTATCTGTTCAAAAAATATTCTCTGTTCTATGCAAAATGTAACCTGTGCTATTAAAGAAAAGATAGAAAATAAATATTTGTGTGTACTTAAAGTGGTTAGAAAATATGAACTCGTTTTTACATTTAATAAACAAAACAATGACTATGACCAAATACCAGCAAAACTGATGGCATTCCCAGCCTCGGCAGTACTTTGTGCTGTTTTTAGCATGTTAAAATGCTAAAACAAAAGTAAGTGATAGATAACATAGGCCTCTGTTGGCACAGAAGGGTTTGGATGCCCCTGTAACCTTGCAAGGTTGTGTTGTCTAGAGAAAAAGACTCTAGTAGGGTCTTTTTGATGTTGACCTTAGATGGTATTGTGTATCTGGATTATTCTTATTACATACGTGGGATTAGCTCTCAAGTTCAGTGTTCACAGTATGTTGGACATTTGTGGAAAGGTTTAGATTTCTGCTTAATCTCTAATGTAGTGTAGTTCCCATCTCTTTTGGTAAAGTGGTCTGTTATGTTAGTGAGACCTGGTTAATTGCGAAAGCTGATTCTCTGGTGAGGAAAAGTGGCACTTAAATTGGGATAAGAATCAGTTAATTTAAGAGTGACATAAGTTTAATGAACATGGTGCATAATAGGTTGATACGTTAGAGTCTTTGGTGATTAGACTGTATTGCAATGTTAAATAATAAGGAGTATAGAGGCTGTGGATATAGGAATATCCCCTGGATGGAGTCTAGACACTGGTGGGATGATAGGTGGATAAAGGAAGCCTTGAGAGACCCGGGTGGATGGGATGTGAAGCGGAGCTTCTGATGGAGGAACCCTGGACACTGGGAATAATGAGAAATGGATGTGAAACTGGTGGAGGAGGTTCACATTGATTTGGTCTGAAATGACAATTGCCAGCATCAAACATTTAAATTTGGAATGCAACATCACAGAGATCGTGGCAAAATGGGTGCCCGGATAACTCAGTTGGTAGTGTATTGAGTGTAGAGAGTATATATTAGAGGTTTATTCCTCAATGCAGCGGGCCTGGGTTCAACTCCAACCTGCAGCCCTTTGCTGTCATTCCCCCTCTCTCCCCTTTCATATCTTCAGCTGTCCTGTCAAAATAAAGGCCAAAAATGCACCAGAAAAAATAATCTAATAAAAAACGTGTGGTTGGTTTAACTGTACATTCAGCTCATGACAATGCAGCTGATTAGGTTGGGAGAGAGAGACATGTGCCTTGTTTCCTCTCTCAACTGCCAACTGGTACAGTGTGCAGAATGGATGATGTAAGCCCAATGCCCTTGTGACTAGCCAGCTTTGTAGAAAGTCCTGTTTAATCCGTGTATATATCAAGTGGTATTAATGAAAGAATGTCTCATACCGTGTGTGAATGTCAAGTCTTTTCAGTGTTTGCATCAGCAGGGTTAGGAAGTGTTCTTTCTACACAAAATCTGATTTGTTGTGACACCACTTAAAATACATTTTCATTAGGTTATGATCAGGTGAAACCAATCCAATAATAATAAAAGGCACTTTATTTTTAAGAAGGTTACGAAGTTGATAAAAAAAGTACAATTCCTAACCATCAATGATTCATGCATAGCATGCACTAGTAAAACAGAAACAGAAAAAACAAACATAAAAACAGTAAATATATTAAATAAAACATTAGATGTGAGCCAAAGTTCACATGAAAACAACAACAAAATAAATATTTGAATTGATAAAAAATATAAAAGGGATTTTTAAGAGGTGGATAAAAGAGGTACACAGCTTCACTGTTTATAATCAGGGAGGTTTTTCTGAAGTTTAGGGGCCGGGATAGCAAAACTATTAAAAGCGCTAAAAGACTTATCTCCTTAACTTGAACCGTGCTCTGTGCTGTTTTATCTCTAATAGTCATTAGGGAATCTCAACATCCATGATAATCATACAAAAGTTAGAAATTTAAGAAATCCTAATGCTATCCTTATACTACGTGTGCTGCAATCTACTGTTTCATGCATCTTATAAAAATGCAATACATTTTAGCAGGAGTTAAAGAGCAGGTGAAAATAGAAACACATCGCAATACTAATAGTTGAAACAGAAAATCTAATTTATCACAGCAGTTGTTGACAAAGCTTCTCCTCAACATCATATCTTGGTAAGTAGTACTTACCCGTTGCACAATTCCATTTGTGCATATATGTGCAGGGGTTAGGTAAAATATCCAAATTTTCCCCGCATTTACATTGTTGTTGACACACATTTCTCAGCGTATGTAGTATAAATAAGCCAGGAGGCTGCAGGAGCATTAGCTTGTTGCAGGTCTTGTTTCAGCAGGCCTGAATCCTCTGAGAGTCAGATTCAAAAAAGGCGGAGCGCAGCTGATCTCACCTGCTACCCTGCAGGCTGCAAATGTAGACTGTTAGCTGGTTAGACGTGAATTACTCTCAGAATAATTTCATGTGTTTTTCCTTCAGATCTCTTTTCTTTTGGAATCATGGAGCTGCAGTGTTTAGATGCAGTGTGGTAAAGCATATGTTTGCTAGATAGAGAAGTTTGCTTGATCACCAAAGTTTGCTTACCTGGAAACATTCCCTGCTGCATAAGTATAAGTGATCCCATCATGGGTGAGTTTTTTTATTTTTCACTATGGTAGTGACTTATTGGTACAGAAAAAAACTAAATGTGTAGAACTTAGTGTAAAGGCACAATGCTATAATGGATACAATAATGCATACAATAATCACCATATATGACAATGTTTACCTAAAGGTGGAGCTCTGCAGTGTAACAGTAGATCTACAGCGATAGAAAAATAACTAATTGGTGAAGGTCTCAACAGTTCTTGTCAAATACAAGATATCAATCTAGAATGGAAAAAATGTAGCTCATCATATTCTTGTATACCTGAACATAAATTCTGCTCAGAACCATGATGTGTTCATTAAGCTGTTTTTTGTAAATCAGCAAATAAGTCAAAAGGCTTCTAACACTTTTGAAATAAAGTTAGTTTTTAATGTAGGTTTGGACCGGATAGGAAGAAAACATTATATATAAATATACTAATGCCTACCTTACACTAGAAGACTATAAACAGACTTTGACAAGACTACAGTCTGACATCAGCTCATATCTAAAAACAATCATCTTACACCTAACGTTAAAGACTGTCATGATATGTAAAGACTGGGGATCTTGCAGGGTCACACGTTGTAAGACTAAAACTAGATTAGATTAGAAAAATTTAACCACGCTTGCTACATGCAACATGGCAGCTCTGGGAAACAGTTGTGTAGTAACAGACAGTTATAAGCCCTTCTGTCTCATTTGTGTCTCACTAAATAAGCTGTACACAATCTTTATCTGTGGACATGTTGTTACTCTTGTATGCACAGAAACCTAGGTAATGCATTGTGATAAACTGGCATTGCTAACCTGGCTAAAGCTAATGGAAACAATGAAAATCCGACTTATAATTGGAACACATACGACTCGGCTTCTAGGTTCCGAGGTAAATGGAACGCACTATTAAAACTTATGATAATATCAAACACATTTAAATTTGTTGGAGCGTCAAGACGGGAAAAAGACTGACTTGGTTTATTTTTTCTGTCCACCTTACACCAAATGATTGAGACGATAGGAGCGCGGCCAAAATCCAGGAAGACTCTTATGATTTAATTAAGCCCAGTTTGGATGTGTATTCAGTGAGTCCGACTGAGTTCAGCTCGACTTGCTGTATATTGCTGGCAACCATTTCGGAGCTTTCTTTAAGGTGTTTACCAAAGTCTCCCACCTTGTTGTCCAGGTTCCTTATGGCAGCTAAAACATCACCAAGGGAAGGCTCAGTCTCTGTCACCAGTTTCTTAGCTTAGTTGGAGTGACATTCAGTGGGCATCTTGTGCTGGTGGAGTTAGCTGTGCTTGGCTTTGATGTATCCATAGGGGTAGCAGCACTAACAGTAAAGCTGTGGAAAGCTAACTTGTTTCCCGCATTAGCATTTGGGCTTGCAGTCTTGAGCGGAGGGAAGTCTTTACTCTTGACGGCCGGCATTGTCTTTATTGGTATTCTTGCCGTACATTGCATTATAACACCATCGGTGAGGTGTAGTCAGCATGTGTTTTAGTCACTGGCAGTATTTCAGTTTGAATTTGGGACCAAACAAACAGAGCTTAAATTGTTTTGTGTGCCCTGTTCGCCAACTTGCCGCAAGTCACTCCTGTACCTGATTACCGCACGTCAATTTTACTTCCTGTTTCCCAACATGCACTAGTACTACGTTACTATGGTTACAAAGATAAACAAACCACATTAAACTGCTGAAAAGAAGACATATTTTCAAGCGTCATGACACTCCCCGTTTTAGGTCTTTAAAGACCTGTACCTCAGGCTTCCTGTCGTCGTCTGAGGTACAGAAGCTGTCTTGAGAGTCAGGAGCATGGCTGGGGTGAGGATATAAGGTGTTTCTGGATCTGATGACACTGGTATGAGCTGTCTAGCATTCGTGATTGCAGCCTTGCGTGAGTGTGGTCAGAACCTCATGTGTCAAGTTAGACCTCCTCTGCTTAAGCAGCATGCAGTCCAAAATACAGCAGGCATTGCCAATCATTCGTTCTCACACACCACCAATATGAGACGCGTGGGGCAAGTTAAATACCCAGGTGCATCTCTGTGTGTCCAGGTACTCTTCCACACTGTTGAAGACCCGATTAGTCCTGTCTATCTCCTGCTCAAAAGAGGCGCTGATGAAGTTAGTTCCGCAGTCAGAGCAGATCTGCTTTGCTGGGCCCTTGACTGCAAAGATAAAGCTGCTGGTACTCATTGCTTCAATGACCTCGTTGTTAACTGCCCTTGAGCCCATGCAAGAGAACATCCCAGCCCATAGTTTAGAGTGTGTAGCGTGAGGAATTGCTATTGTCCAGGAATGATGATGGGGTGAGTCTCATTTGTGCTCAGATCTGACTGTCCAATCCGACCTCCCACACTAAGAAGTTGATCTTGGTTCATGATAGGTTGCAATTTCCACAGGCTGCATGAAGATGTTGGATCCTGTGTTGATACACTTTGTATAGCACTCATTGTGAAGACTCTTCACAATGCACACTTTGGCCCTCAAGAACTCTTCCTCTGTAGAGCGACAGATGTGCCTCCCCTGACATTCATTTTTGGTGGAGTGGGCAAAGGAACGAGTCACGTGGATGAGGTGCACTATGGCTTTGAGGAGAGTGCTGAACTTGGAGAAGTGTTCAAAGCATTGTGGGTGTACCACATCTCTGGTAACATGTGTGAGACTTGTCACCACCTGGGGACGCACTTCAGAGTCAGTGTCAGTTATAAGTAGGGATGAGCCGAGTAATCGGCTGAAACGAGTATCCGGTACGGATAAAGCACTTTTGCCGAGTACAAGTATTATACGAGTAATACGAGTCAACATCTGTACTCGGATTGAATAAAACTCTCAGCCAACCGCGCAGCGTTCTGTGATAGTTACAGCGTCCCCCCCCCCACACAGACAGACAGACAGACAGACACACATACACACACACTCAGACACGCACACATTCACCTACACAC
>NC_048426.1:3130891-3132224 GCF_013103735.1 Etheostoma cragini | reverse complement strand
TTGGTTTTGCTGTATAGTATTTGTTTTGCTGTTGTATAGTATTGGTTTTGTTTTGCTGTATAGTATTTGTTTTGCTGTGGTATAGTTTTTGTTTTGCTGTTGTATAGTATTTGTTTTGCTGTTGTATAGTATTTGTTTTGCTGTTCTTAATTTATGAATTCCCTGTGCGGCGTCCTTGAGTGCCAAGAAAGGCGTCTTTAAATAAAATGTATTATTATTATTATTATTATTATTATAAATAAAATGGATGTAAACAAAATTGCACTTCTTTGTTCAAATAAAGCAAAAGTGAATTGCTGTGTATGTCCACAGCAAGGTGTGCACCAAAGACGAGAGAGAGAGAGAGACTTCTGACTTCCATAAAACTTTTACAGAGATCTTGGCAAAACCCATGCTTGACATGTTCAATCAAGCCCTTGAGACGGGTTTATTGCCACAGTCCCTACGGCGAGCGTCTATTTCCTTAATCTTAAAGAAAGACAAAGATCCACTTAAATGTGGCAGCTTTAGGCCAATAAGCCTATGCCCAGTTGATGCCAAAGTACTGGCTAAAGTTTTGGCGCTGAGACTAGAATCCATCCTCCCACAACTAATTCACAATCAAACAGGCTTCATTAAAAATAGAATCGCATTCATCTGTTACGCATGTTACTTTATCTTTTTTGTGAATTTGATTTCATTTTGAATCGTTATTTTTTTTTATTTTATATTTTATTACTATGGGTTCCTGCGAAATTCTTGTCCTTCTCAACGCAGAAAAGGCGTTTGACCGTGTTGAGTCGCACTTTCTTTTTCCCACTCATATTTGGTATAGGCAAAGGATTCATAGCTTGAATGAAACTTCTATACACATCTCCACTGGCTTCTGTTGGCACAAATGACATTTCCTCTCCATACTTTGAATTACAATGAGGGACCAGGCAGGGACGCCCTCTGTCCCCTCTTCTTTCCTGTGAACCTTTGGCCATCGAAATATGCACAGATGAGGGTATTTCTAGGGGGGGATAGAGCAAAAAATGTCATTGTTTGCCAACAATGTAAGACTTTATCTTTCAGATCCAGCTACATCCCTCCCTGGAGTCCTTCAGAGTATTGAGCTATTTGGTGTCGTCTCTGGGTATAAACTGATTTTTAGCAAAAGTGAATTGTTTCCTTTAAATATTACTGCGGGGACCCTCAATCCATCAGCTGATCTCTTCAAACTTGTACAGAATGAGTTCAGATCACAGTGTGTGTGTGTTTGTATGTGTGTGTGTGTTTTTTTTTTTTGTGTGCGTGTGTGTATATCTGTGTTTGTGTGTGTGTGTGTGTGTGTGTGTGTGTGTGTGTGTGT